>NC_133534.1:88648936-88951036 GCF_048544455.1 Silene latifolia
GGGGTCTTTGACCTAACAAGGACAACAACTCGACTCAAACAAACTTTCTGACATAGACTTGACACCGACTCAGTGCGACTAACCCGTGATTGAACCAAACATGGTCTATAGGTTCGAGAAAAAACGCCTAGTGTGGCCTGATAGACGTTTTTGGTGCTCTGGGTTTGACCAACTGGTCGACATGCATGACTCGGACCCAAGAGTGAGCTTAGGTGACTCAACTGGGTCGTGTTCTAGATAAGACATGGTTCACTTGAACCTCGAACAAGACTAGACATGACTAACATAGACAACCACAAGCCTAACTAGGCTAAACCTGACCTGACTGACTCAAACACTAATCTAGATTTCGGTTAGATTCGGAACATGGTTCATTTGAATTTCAAATCGAAAAGGGTTAAATTAAAATGAACTTTTAAATGGGCAGCATGCCGGCTATAAATGGCTTATTTTGTCAAAATTCTAATGCTAATTCGACGACATTCCGACGAAAAAACATAATTTTTCCAAAAGAGGTAAGTTTAGAAGTTCGGGTATGAAAACATGGACTAGAGGATTTTCGAAAAAATGGGCTGGACACGACTCAAATTTTCAAACAAAAACGGCTTTTTTTTAATAACCAACGCGATTTTTGAAAAAATTAAAATAAAATAAAAGACTCGACACAGGATTCACATGACAAGTAGTCATTCGCATACGAGAATGAATGCATGAACCTAGACTCAACTAAGTCTCGGTCGGTCTTCTAAATTGGGCCTATGCCAATTATCCCACTTCATCAAAGAATCTAAGTCCCCCATAAGCCCATAGCAATATGGTAGAACAAGTACTTAAAGATTTAGTAAAGACCGCCTTGGTACTTAAAGCAGGTATATTGGACGTCATCTCTTTACCTTTAAATAAAACCAAGGGGGAGATGGTCCGAACCTAAACTCTCAACTGAGTTTATGCATGATAAAAAAAAGCAAACAACTACAAATTCAATCGATTGGCCATCATTTAAATTTTCAAGTAACACTACTCCCCAGTAGAGTCACCAAAATGTGGATGTGGGAAATTGATAATCGTCGGGGTTTTTGAAAAAGGAGTCGCCACCTAGTTTTAAGGAAAACTCGAAAATCGTTCTAGAGAAAAAGTAGGAAGTCCGTTAATAAGACACCTAACTACTGCAGTGTAAACCCTATGGATAGGCAACCATGCACTGGATCTTGCAGGACACTTTAAAAATATCAAAATTTGTGGTAATTTAATGTGAATAATAAACTGACACTGAGCCAAATTTCATGAATTTTCGAGAACTCTAAGTATTTTTAATGCTACTTGAAATAGCCTGAAATCCTGAGATTATAGACAGACTGATTCAATTGATTATGTGACTTGTATGAGGACTCAGAGATATAGCTATGATCCTAAATTCCCACAGATAATTCATAGGAAATTTAAGATTATAACTTAACAAATTTCAGACTCAAATCCACAAATTAACACAGGATTAAAGTTGAACTTTGCTCAACACAATTAAACTGAACCACAGATAGATATAGGTTCAACTTAATAATGTCAATCTGACTTTGATCAATTAACCACAGAGTTCACAGGTTAATTATCAGGCCAGGTTTCCAAACTACAGTTTAACACAAGTTTGAAAGAAAATGAGAGAAGTCTCAAGGCTATTTTTTATTCAAAAATAATCTGCTTCATACACGTGAGACATAGGCTCTTATATAGGCCTTGTCTTGGCATTACAATTTGAAACCCTAGCATCCAATGGTCCAGAATTAATCTAAGATGAATACAAACAACATAAATTATCTTACAAGTTGGTAAATAAAGTGAACAAGTGAAAAACAAAAGCAATTGGGTAAAACAGACTGAAATAAAGCATGGTTACAGGCTGTCACTATCAGTTGTCCTCTGGTGCACAGTTTGCTATTCATTTGGTGGCTAGCCGAAGTCAAGACTTCTTGTTGTTACCTATGGCAGGTTTTGTCGAAAAAGGTGCAGCAACTCTTTTCAAGGAGCCTCACAATTGCCTCACCAAATAAGGAAATGTTGCTTTATGCTTTAACTTCAACATGTGACTGCCTTGCTTTCCTTTTGCTGGGATTTCTGCTGAATTACATTACATTTTAGGATGACTGACAGGATGTTTAGGGAGCTAGCTTGGACTTTCAGTTGAGGCCTGCCTCAGCTGGCCATATAGGCAACTGATAACTGGACCTGGTGAACCTCTTGACTGGCTGAGTTGGGGGTGGTTCAATGGATATTGCAGGGACTTGGACTGTGGCCTGATCAGAATTGGGAACCCTTGAATCAGCTCCTGCTGCAGCCTCCCCTTTTTTAAAAGGGCTTAACCTCAAGCTTGGTCCCTCTTCATCATCAAACTCTCCATAGTAAGGACTCATGTCTCCTATATTGAATGTGTCATGTACCCCATACTCACCAGGAAGGTCTATCTTGTAAGCATTTGGACCAATTTTCTCAATGACCTCAAAAGGACCCTTTGCCCTAGGCATCAGCTTGTTCTTCCTCTTAGCAGGGAACCTCTTCCTCCTTAGTGGATCCATACAAGATCACCCGACATGAATTCTTTCTTCTGCTTAGGACTCTTGGCCTGCTTCTTATACCTGTCATTGGCCTTTTCAATTTGGCTCTTGACAGTTTCATGGAGCTTCATCATTTGTTCCACCCACTTCGTAGCATCATAGTTCATCTCTTCCTTTGGTACACTTGAAAGATCTAAGGGCATCAGAGGATTGATCCCATAAACCACTTCAAATATACTGTGACCAGTTGCAGATGCAGGAGCTCTGTTGAAAGCAAACTCGGCTTGTGGCAGTTTTAAATCCCAGTCCTTCAAAGACTTGCTAACAATGCATCTCAATATTCTTCCCAGGGTTTTATTAGTGACCTCAGTCTGGCCATCTGTCTGTGGGTGGTGTGATGTACTGAACAGTAACCTGGTGTTGAGCAGCTTCCATAAGGTCTTCCAGAAATAACTCATGAACTTGACATCTCTGTCTGAGACTATGGTTTTAGGGACCCCATGTAACCTGACAATATTAGTGAAATAAAGCTCAAAGAATACTCACAAAGATCCTCTCGTTTTCTTACAGGCTGTGAAATGAGTCATTTTGCTGAACCTGTCAACTACAACCATTACTGAATCATTCCTCCTTGAAGTCCTGGGTAAGGCTATGATAAAATCCATGCTCACATCCTCCCATGGTTTGTTTGGTACTGGTAATGGTGTATAAGGGCCTCCTTGGAAGGAGCTCTTAGCCTGTTGGCAGATGGAGCATTTCCTGAGCATCACCTGGACATCTCCCATCATTCTGGGCCAATAAAACTGTTACTGCAAGCTATCCAGAGTCTTTTGGACCCCAAAATGACCTTCTAATCCACTGGAGTGGACTTCCTTTGATGCAGGAGCTAGTAACCAGGACAACCAACTATTCCATGGTCAAGCAACTCAGGCAACAACAGGCCATAACCACTCCTACCTAGCCACTGATCAGTCTACTTTGCAGGCTCCTAAGTACCAGTACAAGGCAAATCACCAGCTGCCACCATGGCCAGCTGATAAAACACTCATATGAGCATCAAAAAGTCCTAGGGAGCCAGGTCAAATTCTCATTGCAAAGTATTGAAAAACCAGTCTGAAAGCAAGTTGCAGGAAAGGAGAGATTCCAAAAAGTACATTGCCATTTCTGGACAAACCAAGGAAAAGCTGTGTGTGAGGCTTCTTTAACTTAAGTTTCCATATATCAGAGGGTGCTTGGACACTAAGTCAAGACCAAGGAGACCACTCATCCTCACATAAGCAGGAAAAGCAACAACTACCACAGAAAAGCTTGAAAGGCAACAAAGATGTCACTGTCACCTGACTATCCTCTGCAAACTCAATTTGTTTTCACTCTAGTTTACATTTATGATCTTTTTGCCGTTCTAATATATTATCTAGACTTTTGTCCTGACTTATGGGACAATCCTGGCCCTTAGATGAACCTTTTATTTCATGTTTAACCTAAAAGCAAGGCCTATATAAGGACCCTTGCATCAGACTGTTAGAGGCAGCTGATTTATGAATGAAAACCTGAGTTTTACTCTCAATTCAAATCTCTTAAATCTTATGTTAGAAACATAGGGTAGAGTCAGGCTTATTGATACTCTGTGCTTGCTGTGAGTATTGAATAAGAACCTGGTAATAGGGTGAGAACAGTCCTGTGCATGCTGTGGATTGTTTGAGCTTTATTGTCTGTTTCAACTCGAGTATTCCTGTGTTAAGCTGTGGTTTTCTTGAGTTAAACATCCCAAATTGTTTAGTTAACTTCCTGTGCTTGCTGTGGAAGGTAGTTGAACAATTATATCTCAAATTTACCTCCTTTACTTCACAATTACACCCACACTGTCAGTCTGTTCCTTCTCTGTCAGTTCAGGTTTAGTAATTTATTTAAATTACTTCTGGGTCTCCTAAAATCTTGTAATTTTCACAGAATTGAGCTAAGGTGTCCAGGGTAATTACTGCAAATTTTCATGAATTTAGGAGTCCAATAGAGTGCTCAAACCAAATTTAGAAGTTGGTCCTTTTTCCTGCCATTTCCCAAATTGTCAAAATATTGTAAGGGGTGGGTGTTTACACATCAACTTGGTATATCAGAGCCAGGCTAAACACAATTCCATCTTGTGTTTGTCTTGGGAATTGAGAGAATAGTGAGTTCATCAACCTACCTACATTAAAAACACAAAAAATAACCATGAGTGAAGAGAGACTAGCTGGCATTGAAGCCACAGTTGGAGATCTGGCTAGAAATATGGGTACACTGGTGAATGCTATGCATGCTGTCATGGAGAGAATCCCAAACCCAGACCCCAGGGGGCAACCTGCCAGAGGAAGGGGTAGAGGGAGAGGCTTTGCCATGGGAGGAAGGAGATACCCACGACCAGAGGAAGAATATGGATCAGACTCTGATGAAAGCAACAGGACACAAGAAGAACATCTTGAGCAGACAGACAGACATATAAAGGTAGATATCCCTGAATTTTCTGGTAGTTTGAACCCTGATGACCTACTAGAATGGATTAGAGATGTTGAAAAAATCTTTGAGTATAAAAATTATAATGATGCTAAGGCTTGTAAAGTTGCAGTCTTGAAACTGAAAGGTTATGCTTCCCTATGGTATGATAATCTTAAGCATCAAAGGTTAAAGGAGGGTAAGGATCCTCTTAGGTCGTGGTCCAAACTTAAAAAGAAAATGTTGGCTAAGTTTGTCACCAAAGACTATACTCAGGATTTATTCATCAAACTGTCTAACCTTAAACAGAAAGAGAAAACTGTTGAAGCCTATTTAAGAGAATTTGAGCAATTAACACTTCAATGTGAAATCAATGAAAAACCTGAACAAAGAATTGCAAAGTTCTTAGAGGGTCTTGACAAAAACATTGCTGCAGAGGTTAGAATGCAACCTTTATGGTCTTATGATGATGTGGTTAACCTATCACTAAGAGTGGAGAAAATGGGGAAAACCAAACCAGTTGCAACCAGACCCAAACCTGTTTTCAGACCTTATTCTGGTGTCAAAATCAATGACCCACCCAAAACAACCCCCCAACCCACTGTGGATAAGGGGAAGGCACCCATGAACCCCAAAATCAACCCACCCTTATCCAGAGACAAGATTAAGTGCTTCCAGTGCCAGGGATTTGGCCATTTCAGGAAGGATTGTCCTTCTGCTAGGGCACTCACTGCAATAGAGGTTGCAGAATGGGAAAGGGAAGGTTTGGTAGAGTATGAGGAGGATGAGGCTCTTGTTTTAGAGGAGGTGGAGTCTGAGAAAGAAGCCAGTCCAGACCAGATTGTTGCTCATCCTGATACAGGGCACAGTTTGTTCCTTTGGAGGGTCATGCACTCTCAGCAAGCCCCCTTAGAGGCTGACCAGAGGTCTATGATATTCAGGAGTAGATGTACTGTCCAGGGAAGAGTTTGTAACCTCATTATTGATGGGGGTAGCTGCACTAATGTTGCCTCCACCACCATGGTTAGCAAGCTGGGCTTACCAACACAAGAACACCCTAACCCTAACAAATTGAGATGGCTAAGTAAGGATTCAGGAGTGAGAGTTGACAAGCAGTGCATTATTTCCTTCTTCATTGGGAAAATGTACAAAGATGAAGTGTTGTGTGATGTGGTACCCATGGATGCCTGTCACCTGTTACTTGGGAGACCTTGGGAATATGACAGGAATACCACACACCAAGGGAAGGACAATGTCTACATATTCAAACATCAAGGCAAGAAGGTCACCCTGACCCCATTGCCACCAAACCAGAGGGACTATGGCAGTCCTATTGTCCCAGAAGAAATGAGTGGTGTGTTGTTCTTATCTAAGGCAGCCATGATTAAGGAGATCAGGCAAGAACAGCCAATTCTGATGCTGTTATCCAGGGAAGTAAACCAAGAAGAGAACACTATTGTGCCCACAGCTGTTGCCCCTTTGATTCAAAGGTTCCAGGAAGTGTTCCCAGATGAGCTGCCTAGTGGATTACCTCCATTAAGGGGCATTGAACACCAAATTGATCTTGTTCCTGGTTCAGTGCTCCCAAACAAACCAGCTTATAGGTGTGATCTAAATGCTACAAAGGAATTACAACATCAGATTGAGGAGCTAATGACAAAGGGATTTGTGAGGGAGTCTCTTAGTCCTTGTGCAGTCCCTGCACTCCTTGTACCAAAAAAAGATGGCACCTGGAGGATGTGCACAGATAGCAGAGCTATAAACAACATTACAGTCAAGTATAGGTTCCCAATCCCCAGATTAGATGATATGCTTGATGAGTTGAGTGGTGCCAGCATATTCTCTAAGATTGATCTAAGGCAAGGATACCATCAAGTGAGGATTAGGGAAGGGGATGAATGGAAGACTGCTTTCAAAACAAAACATGGCCTGTATGAGTGGCTTGTAATGCCTTTTGGACTGTCAAATGCACCCAGTACCTTCATGAGATTAATGACTGAAGTGCTGAGGCCATGTCTAGGCAAGTTTGTTGTTGTCTACTTTGATGACATACTGGTGTATAGCAAGAGCAAGGGAGAACATCTTAGGCATATGGAAGTGGTGTTTAAAATCCTCAGAGAGCAGAAGCTGTATGGCAAGCTGGAGAAATGCACCTTTATGGTTGAGGAGGTTGCATTGGGTTACCTGATATTAGGAAGAGGCATTTCAGTTGACCAAGAGAAAATTGCAGCAATGCAATCTTGGCCAACCCCTACTACAGTCACTGAAGTAAGGAGTTTTCATGGGTTAGCATCCTTCTACAGTAGATTTATCAAGAACTTCAGCACAGTGGTGGCACCCATCACTGAATGTATGAGGAAAGGGGAGTTTCAATGGACTGAACAAGCTCAGTAGTCCTTTGAAAAAATCAAGCAACTCATGTGTAACACTCCTATCCTAAAGCTACCTGATTTTGATCAGCTATTTGAAGTGGAATGTGATGCTAGTGGGGTAGGAATTGGAGCAGTACTGATTCAAAGCCAGAAGCCTGTGGCATATTTCAGTGAGAAGTTAAATGGGGCCAAACTGAAATAGTCCACCTATGATAAAGAGTTCTATGCAATCATCAGAGCCTTGATGCATTGGAATCATTACCTTAAACCTAAGCCATTTGTACTACACTCTGATCATGAAGCCTTGAAGTACATCAATGGCCAGCACAAGTTAAATTTCAGGCATGCCAAATGGGTGGAGTTCTTGCAGTCTTTTACCTTTTCCATCAAATACAAGGAAGGCAAGAAAAATGTGGTAGCAGATGCATTGTCAAGAAGGCATTCCTTGCTTTCAGTTATGTCCAACAGGGTTCTTGGGTTTGAATTCATGAAAGAATTGTATAAGGAAGATCCTGACTTCTCAGAGGAATGGATTACTCAGACTGAAGGGCATAAGAACCAAGGAAGCAAATATCTACTACAGGAAGGTTTCCTATTCCAGGGCAACAAACTATGTGTTCCAAGGGGGTCTTACAGAGATCTCTTGATCAGGGAAGTCCACTCAGGGGGAATGGGTGGGCACTTTGGTGTCCAAAAGACCTTGGAGATATTACAGGACCAATTCTATTGGCCAAGAATGATGGGTGATGTTCAGATTATCCTCAAAAGGTGCTCAAAATGCCAGCACTCCAAGAGTTCTTTCCAACCTGGTCCATACACTCCCCTACCAGTGCCAAGCAAACCATGGGAAGACTTAAGCATGGACTTCATTGTGGCCCTACCAAGAACACAGAGAGGGAAAGATTCTGTAATGGTTGTGGTGGACAGGTTCAGTAAGATGGCTCACTTTGTAGCTTGCAAAAAGACAGAGGATGCAGCAAGTGTTGCTGAGCTATTCTTGAAGGAGATTGTGAGACTCCATGGAGTTCCAAAAACCATTGTATCAGACAGGGATACAAAATTCATGGGATATTTTTGGAAGACTCTATGGAAGTTGCTTAAAACCAAGCTCTTGTTCAGCACCTCTCACCACCCACAAACAGATGGCCAAACTGAGGTCACTAACAGAACATTGGGAAGGATTTTAAGGTGTCTTGTCAGCAAGAGCCTAAAAGATTGGGACCTAAAGTTAGCAGCAGCAGAGTTTGCATTCAACAGAGGACCATCAACTGCAACTGGACACAGTCCTTTTGAGGTAGTCTATGGGGTCAATCCACTTATGCCCCTGGATTTATCTTCTGTACCCAAGGAAAACATCAACCTGGATGCCAAGAAAAGAGCTGAGCAATTGCTGAAACTACATGAGACAGTGAAAAGGCAGATTGAAAGAACAAATGAACAATACCAGAAACATCTTAAGGTGTCTAAGGGGAAGAAAGAATTTGAACCAGGGGATCTGGTATGGATACATCTGAGAAAGGAAAGATTTCAAGCAAAAAGGAAAAATAAACTCATGCTAAGATCAGATGGTCCATTTGAAGTTGTTGAAAAGATTGGGCCAAATGCATACAAGATTGATCTGCCAGGTGACTATGGGGTGCATGGGACTTTTAATGTCGGTGATCTCAGTCCATACTATGAAGATTCAGGAGATGAGGAGGTTACAGGCTTGAGGACAAGCCCTGTTCAACCAGGAGGGGTTGATGCAGGAGCTAGTAACCAGGACAACCAACTATTCCATGGTCAAGCAACTCAGGCAACAACAGGCCATAACCACTCCTACCTAGCCACTGATCAGTCTACTTTGCAGGCTCCTAAGTACCAGTACAAGGCAAATCACCAGCTGCCACCATGGCCAGCTGATAAAACACTCATATGAGCATCAAAAAGTCCTAGGGAGCCAGGTCAAATTCTCATTGCAAAGTATTGAAAAACCAGTCTGAAAGCAAGTTGCAGGAAAGGAGAGATTCCAAAAAGTACATTGCCATTTCTGGACAAACCAAGGAAAAGCTGTGTGTGAGGCTTCTTTAACTTAAGTTTCCATATATCAGAGGGTGCTTGGACACTAAGTCAAGACCAAGGAGACCACTCGTCCTCACATAAGCAGGAAAAGCAACAACTACCACAGAAAAGCTTGAAAGGCAACAAAGATGTCACTGTCACCTGACTGTCCTCTGCAAACTCAATTTGTTTTCACTCTAGTTTACATTTATGATCTTTTTGCCGTTGTAATATATTATCTAGACTTTTGTCCTGACTTATGGGACAATCCTGGCCCTTAGATGAACCTTTTATTTCATGTTTAACCTAAAAGCAAGGCATATATAAGGACCCTTGCATCAGACTGTTAGAGGCAACTGATTTATGAATGAAAACCTTAGTTTTACTCTCAATTCAAATCTCTTAAATCTTATGTTAGAAATATAGGGTAGAGTCAGGCTTATTGATACTCTGTGCTTGCTGTGAGTATTGAATAAGAACCTGGTAATAGGGTGAGAACAGTCCTGTGCATGCTGTGGATTGTTTGAGCTTTATTGTCTGTTTCAACTCGAGTATTCATGTGTTAAGCTGTGGTTTTCTTGAGTTAAACATCCCAAATTGTTTAGTTAACTTCCTGTGCTTGCTGTGGAAGGTAGTTGAACAATTATATCTCAAATTTACCTCCTTTACTTCACAATTACACCCACACTGTCAGTCTGTTCCTTCTCTGTCAGTTCAGGTTTAGTAATTTATTTAAATTACTTCTGAGTCTCCTAAAATCTTGTAATTTTCACAGAATTGAGCTAAGGTGTCCAGGGTAATTACTGCAAATTTTCATGAATTTAGGAGTCCAATAGAGTGCTCAAACCAAATTTAGAAGTTGGTCCTTTTTCCTGCCATTTCCCAAATTGTCAAAATATTGTAAGGGGTGGGTGTTTACACATCATCCTTGATCTGTAGTTCCCTGTATGAACCTCTTGGAACACACAACTTCTTCCCATGGAACAGGAAACCCTTCTGAAGCAAGAATTTAGTTCCCTGAACCTTAGTCCCTTCGGTATGAGCCAACCAATCTTCATAGAAATCATGATCATCCTTGTACAGCTCTTTCATGAACTCAAACCCAAGAACCTTCTGTTCCATGACTATTAGCAATGAATATCTCCTGGAAAGTGCATCAGCAATAATGTTTTGCTTTCCCTCCTTATACTTACTTGAGAATGTGAAGGATTATAAGAACTCAACCCATTTGGCATGCCTGTGATTTAGCTTGTGCTGCCCATTGATGTACTTCAAAGCTTCATGATCTGAATGCAGCATAAAAGGTTTTGGTTTCAGGTAATGGCTCCAATGCATAAGAGCCTTTGACAATTGGATAGAACTCTTTGTCATAAGTGGAGTAGCTTAGTTTGGCTCCACTCAGCTTTTCACTAAAGTAAGCCACAGGCTTTCTTTCCTGAATCAATACAGCTCCTATGCCAACTCCACTAGCATCACATTCTACCTCAAACAAACAGTTGAAATCAGGTAGCCTGAGAACAGGTGCCTCACCCAACATTCTCTTGATCGGGGTGAATGCTTGCTGAGCATTCTCAGTCCATTTATACTCTCCTTTCTTCATACACTCTTTGATTGGGGCAACAACAACAATGAAGTTCATAATAAATCTCCTGTCAAAGGAAGCAAGGCCATTGAAGCCTCTCACTTCAGTGATGCTCTTAGGAATTGGCAAAGATTTTATGGCATCAATCTTATCCTAATCCACAGAAATTCACCTCCCAGAGATAATGTATCCCAAGAACTTGATCTCAGAAGCCAAGAAGGTACACTTCTCTAACTTTCCAAACAACTTGCTGCCTCTCAGGATTTGGAACACTTTCTCAAGATGGCTCAAATGTTCTCCTGTGGATTTACTGTAGATAAGGATATCATCAAAGTATACCACAACAAACCTTCCCAAACAGGGTCTCAACACTTCTGTCATTAATCTCATAAAATTGCTGGGGGCATTTGATAACCCAAATGGCATAACCAACCACTCATAGAGCCCTTGCTTAGTCTTGAAGGCAGTCTTCCACTCATCACCCTCCCTGATTCTCACTTGGTGATATCTTTGCCTAAGATTAATTTTAGAAAAGATCCTAACACCACTTAACTCATCTAGCATGTCATCCAGTCGAGGTATAGGGAACATATACTTGACTGTGATGTTGTCAATGGCTCTACTATCAATACACATCCTCCAAGTGCCATCTTTCTTAGATACCAGTAGTGCTGGGACAGCACAAGGACTCAGGGACTCTCTTACAAACCCCTTGTTCATTAGCTCATCAATTTGCTTCTGCAATCTCTTGTAGCATCAGGGTCACACCTTTATGCATGTCTGTTATGGAATACAGCCAATCTGGTGCTCAATACCTGTTAGTGGGGGCAATCCACTAGGCAATTCAGCAGGAAAGACATCCTGGTATTGCTCCAGTAATGGCCTAACCTCTGCTGGTAGTTGATGCTCCACATCTTCATGAATTTCCTTGGACAATAAGATGAGGACAGGTTGCTCTTGTTAAATTTCCTTAACCAATTCTGCTTCAAATAGAAATAAAACTCCATTGAGTCAATCAGTCACACTTGGACTCCTATAGTTCTTCTTATTTGGTGGTAGAGGGGTCGATGTGATCTTCTTGTTACCTTGCTTGAAGGAATAGGTATTGCTCCTCCCTTGGTGGATAGAATTCTTGTCAAATTCCCATGGTCTACCCAACAGCAGGTGGCAAGCATCTATAGGGACCACATCACACAAGATCTCATCTTTATAAACATTGCCAATTGAAAATGGGACCAGGCATTGTTTATCCACCTTGACTTCTGCTCCCTTATTTAACCATCTGAGCTTGTAAGGGTTGGGGTGCTCCTGGGTGTTGAGATTGAGTTTATTAACCATGGTGACAGACACCACATTGGTATAGCTCCCACCATCAATGATTAAATTGCATACCCTTCCCTGAATGGTACATCTACTCCTGAAAATGAGGGATCTCTGATCCTCCTCCAATGGTTCCTATTGAGAGTGCATTACCCTCCACAAAACAAGACTATGGCCTGTATCAGGGTGAGCCAAGACTTGTTCCTGGTTGGGTTCCTCCTCAAGAGTTGCCTCCTCATTCACTGGCTCCTCCTCATACTCAATCAAAACCTCTCTTTCCCACTCCTTTACTTCCATTTTTTTCAATGGTTTCTTAGAAGGACAGTCCTTCCTGAAGTGACCATACCCTTAGCATTGAAAGCATTTGATCTTTTCTTTGGTCAGAGGTGGGTTGGACATAGGGAACATGGGTGCCTTCTCCTTGTCTCCTCTAGTTTGGGACTCTGGTTTAGGTGTCTCAGTAATCTTAACACCAGTGAAGGGTCTAAAGACAGGTTTGGGTAAGGTGTGGTAGGTTTAGACTTCCCTATTTTTTCCACTCTGAGTGCCAAGTTTACAACATCATCATAATGGTTGCATTATAACCTTACTAGCAATGTTCTTGTCAAGCCCTTCTAAGAACCTAGCAATCCTTTGTTCAGGGTTCTCATTTATCTCACACTGTAAGGTTTGTTGTTCAAACTCTCTCAAATAGGTCTCAAGTGGTCTCTCATCCTGCCTAAGCTTTAACAACTTAATGAACAGATCCTGGGTATAATCCTTGGTAACAAATTTATCCAGCATTTTCTTTTTAAGCTTAGACCAAGATCTAATGGGTTCCTTCCCTTCCCTTAAACTCTGATGTTTAAGGTTGTTATACCATAGTGATGCACAACCTTTTAGCTTTAACACAGTAACTTTACAAGCCTTAACATCATTGTAATTTTTGAACTCAAATATTTTTTCAACATCCCTAATCCATTCTAGTAAGTCACCAGGGTTAAGACTACCAGAAAAATCATGAATTTCTACCTTTAGATTCTTGTCTGCTTGATCAAAAGCCTCCTCTTGTGTTCTGATGCTATCCTCAGAATCTGACTCATGACCAGGTGATGGTTGTCCTCTCCCTGCTCCCATAAAGAAGCCTCTTCCTCTTGGAGATGGTTGTGTCCTGGGATCATGGTTTGGAAACCTCTTCATCACCACATGAACAGCATTGGGCAGTGTGTCTACATTTCCTGCAAATGTTTCTATTCTGGTCTCAATACCAGCAAGTCACTCTTCACTCATGGTTGTTTTTGTGTTTTTAATGTAGGTAGGGATAATGATCTCACAGCTTCTCTCAACCTAAGACTAACACAAAGGTGGAATTGTGTTAAACCTGGGCTCTGATAACCAAAATTGCAGTGTAAACCCTATGGATAGGCATCCATGCACTGGATCTTGCAGGACACTTTTAAAAAATCAAAAGACCTTGAAAAATTCTGAAAATTTGTGGTAATTAAATGTGAATAATAAACTGAGACTGAGCCAAATTTCATGAATTTTGGAGAAATCTAAGTATTTTTAATGTTACCTGAAACAGTCTGAAATGCTGAGATTACGGACAGACTGATTCAAAAGTATTATGTGACTTGTATGAGGACTCAGAGATATAACTATGACCCTAAATTCCCACATATAATTCACAGGAAATTTAAGATTATAACTTAACAAATTTAAGACTCAAATCCACAGATTAACACAGAATTAAAGTTGAACTTTCCTCAACACAATTAAAATGAACCACAGATCGACACAGGTTCAACTTAATGATGTCAAACTGACTTTGATCAATTAACCACAGAGTTCATGTTGGAGTATGTGTCCTCGACAATAATGCGATAACATGTTTAAATCTCATATTAAGAATACATGAGGGAAAGTAATATTTTATTGTCAACTCATCCACAATAATCGGTAATGATTGGCTGACTAGAGTTTGACATTACTGTCGTATGACGGTGGTGATTAGTTGATCCCTTAAGGTCATACCTCTAGGGTAACACTCTTAATTGATTAATTAATTAATTGTATGTCGATACAATTTAATTAATTCCTTAAAATCGAACGGATGATTTTGTGAGTGAAATTACGTATCTTATTTTAATTCGATTAAATAAGATTCGTGCTAAGTAATTAAATTGTTTTATTACTTAGGTTTATTAATTGTTTATGAAACATTTGAAATAAAAATGAATTGTTTATTATAAATACAAATAGTTGTGATTTATAATTATATGGCCCATTTTAAGTGATGGTAATTGTGAATTACTAGTTAATTTTTGTATGTGATTTATTTCATTTACATAATGATTTTTAATTTGTTAAAAATGCATTATTTAAATGACATGTCTAGTAACATGTCCAATTTGTCACACTACACAAATTGACAATTGACAAAGTTAAAATGGAGGTCACCTATTATGAGATAAAACCGAAATATAGGGTGTGATAGTGGGTGTTGTTTTATCAATTATTTTATTAGCATGCTTAAAGACATAATGATGTGCCTTTTGCATATAACAAGAACAACACCATACCCTATACTTAGATAAGAGAAAAAGGGTATCTTAAAAAGAGAGTGTGCTCCCCATACACCCTAGGAAGTTGGTCGTGTGACACCAACATATTCCTTCTTGAATATGTATGACATTGACATGGCCTTCTTGCGAATTATCACGTCTTGAGTATTTGATACAAATTTGTGAACAATGTTAGAAAATACCACATTTCATGATTATGAAATATGGCAAAGGGTCGTCAAAAACACCTTTCTAAATGGGTATTTAGAGGAGGATGTGTTCATAACACAATCCAAGGGTTTTATAAATCCTTAGAATACTAACGTTGAATAATCGTACGACGACTAGAAAGAATAAATTCAGAAATTTACTTGAATGGAACTAGGGTAGTTGCCATTCCATCCATAGATATATAAGTGTTTTATTGTACTCATTGTATAAGACTCAAATTGGTGACTCCAATTATTTCTCGATTCTCGATTGAAATTGCACTTAGAGACTAGTTTTGACTAGTGTCCCAACCATCTGATTGGGAATCTCTTGGTATGTGTGCAAATCTTGTATTCAAAACAAGATTAATTCATGATTTCTTTCTAGAAAAGAATTATGAATTAAGCAAGATATTCGCCTTATTTACACTTTGAAGTGTATAGTCGAATACAATTTGAATCAAAAGGGGTTATTACTTCTTCATCTCTTTTGCCTACGAACTAGGTAGATACTTGGTATCCACTTAATGAGGTAAGAAGAGAAATTCCTTGAATAAGTTCAATGAATGTCTAAAAGTATCAAAACCTAGAGATTATGACCAAAGTATTAGTACTTTGTTATTATAGGGAACAATAAAGTAAAGACTTTTATGCACCCAAAAGAGTGTGATATAGTATCACAAGTTCACCTTCATAATATTGGAAAGTGATAAAGAATCTTATACGATATGATTGTATCTTTACTATAAAATTGGAAGTTGTTTCTATCACAATTTGTCTAGTATTTATTTATTCCACTAAAACAAAACATAGTTAAAGCAATCAAGTACAATTCATATATGATATGATTAGGCATGGTACTTGAGTTGTAGCTTGTTTCGAAAGAAAACATGTGGTCTCTCTTCCTATATGATCACGAGAGCAAAGGGTTAGTGGCTCGTGATGCTGTCTATTAGAGAAAAGAGGATTATCTCTTATAGACAGAGTGGGAGAAAATGTTCAAGAGCCACAAATCGAGAATAAGACGTAGGAAGATGTTCCTTCTTAGTCAAAATCAGTAATTATTTTTTCGAATTCTAAGTAGACAGGAGTCATGTTATTAACAAACATGTAACTTATTAAGTTGTTTTATCTAGTTTCAACTCCGCAAAAGTCCGAAGCAAGCATAAACATGAAAATGTTTATTTAGCTTGGTTGGTTGGTGGCAAGGGTTTTGCACGTAACAACAATGCTTCATTGTATTCGGATATGATTTGATATAGTTGGATTTTAAAATCATCTTGCATGAGTTTTGTAAATCGCAACTATCCTAAAGTAGGATGCGAACTTAAGAGGTAGTCTTAAGTAGATGTTAAAGAGTTGAATTTTATGTTTTGATCATGTGATAAATATTTCTCGAATTCTCGTGTAGTTGTTTTTATACATGGAGTTTAGTGGGAGTAATGTGGTGTTATTAGTCTTATATGAAAGGGACATAATGATCATTGTGAATGATGGAAGACTTAGGAGAAGAATAATACATCTCTAAGATATCCATACCTATAAAGATAGTTATGTGAGGACATTAGCGTTAAATGAATATTCTTATATTGATAAGAGTCTAGTCATGTTCAAAGGTATTGAACATGTAGAAATTGAATCCACTTGCTTTCGCTGCGGGATTAATTCATTACGCCTAGATGTATCACCATTCTTAAATTTCGTATACTTGGAGTATGACGAAAAATTACAAATCAAATTTTTGAGAGAAGTCTCAATATAGCCATATAGTTCATTGATTATTTCTCTTGGAGCACTAAAGAAATAAATCTAAGTGATTAGAATTGATATGGATTTATGTGCAAGCAGTTAGACGATAACCATATTCTAATCATACTAGGATGGTTAGAGAACCATCTTGGCTATATTAATTAAGGAGGATATCTGCTAGATACGCTTTAAGCAGTAGAAATATGAGATATTTGCAACGAAAATTGAGTACACTTGCAATTATGAAGAAATGCAAGTAGGAAGGGATGTTATTAGGATTCAGTTTTATGAATTGGAGGAACCATGGTAGTTCGTTCTAACAACTGAAGGTCCTATCCCTACACACTGTGAGGACAGTGGGATTGATTCCAAGGCTAAGGAACCTGTCTCTAGATTGGATTTGGACATGTACTCAAAAGGTTGTTGTGATAAAAATTACACAAAGGGAAATGGTACAAGGTTAGGGAAAGTGCAAAGTGTTGCTAAAACTTGCTAACCAAGGCCTTTTCATAGGCTATACATGATAAGTCATGCCATTTCAATTGAGTTGAGATGTATATTTGTATTCAATATTGATTATGGATTATAGATTATGTAGTAATTTATATGGTATCAATTTTACATATGTGATAATGCATTCATCATTTGAGTTTTATTAAAACTCTTTTATTACTTTGTTATATCCAAATAGGTTGTAAGGACAACGTTGAACCCTATTAAAGTGAACTGGATTAACATTGTATTGGCCCCTAGTTGCTTGTATGAGGTGACGTTTCTAAGTAACTAGAGTGTGATGTGATTGATGGCAAGTTCAAGTGCCATAGAGTCATAAGAGATGACTAGTCGATCACATAGGCAGATTGTATGGGCCAATCTGTCGGGCTTATGACCACTTATAGAGTTCTGGCAATTTTTATAGCCTGGTCGTGGCGAGAGCTATTATAGTATTCTTATGAGTCGATTCTTTGACTAATGATTGTTCGCCTAAGATGACACAGTTTAAGAGTGACTTTGATTGATGTTCTACGACCTTCGTAATTGGGGTCTAATGGGCATGTTTTGGGTCATGATGAGCTATGGATATTCGAAGGGAAGAGTGCAATAGGAGTTGTCCATCCCCGTCAAGGTTATCTTATATCTCAAGGCCACTCGAGGAGCAATGAACTGGAAATGCGTGGCCACGCTCGGAAGGTATCTATGGTAGATAAATTCCGGTCAGACAGTTATTCTCCAGATCGAGAAAACCACTCACGATATGATCAAATGCAAGTACAACCTGCAAGACACCTTGCATTGAGTGGGAGATAGTAATAGCAAAAGAGAATTGGTGACGCACACTTGTCGCGGACAAGTGGGAGATTGTTGGAGTATGTGTCCTCGACAATAATGCGATCACATGGTTAAATCTCATATTAAGAATACATGAGGGAAAGTAATATTTTTTTGTCAACTGATCCACATTAATCGGTAATGATCGGCTGACTAGAGATTGACATTACTGTCGTATGACGGTGGTGATCAGTTGATCCCTTATGGTCATACCTCTAGGGTAACACTCTTAATTGATTTGTTAATTAATTGTATGTCGATACAATTTTATTAATTCCTTAAAATTGAACGGATGATTTTGTGCGTGAAATTACGTATTTTATTGTAATTCGATTAAATAAGATTCGTGCTAAGTAATTAAAATGTTTTATTACTTAGGTTTATTAACTGTTTATGAAACAATTGAAATAAGAATGAATTGTTTATTATAAATACAAGTAGTTGTGATTTATAATTATATGACCCATTTTAAGTGATGGTAATTGTTAATTACTAGTTAATTTTTGTATGTGATTTATTTCATTTACATATTGATTTTTAATTTGTTAAAAATGGATTATTTAAATGACATGTCTAGTAACATGTCCAATTTGTCACACTACACAAATTGACAATTGACA
This sequence comes from Silene latifolia, assembly GCF_048544455.1. Lineage (NCBI taxonomy): Eukaryota > Viridiplantae > Streptophyta > Magnoliopsida > Caryophyllales > Caryophyllaceae > Silene > Silene latifolia. Next base: position 88,667,716 of record NC_133534.1, read on the forward strand.
AAGTTAAAATGGAGGTCACCTATTATGAGGTAGAACCGAAATATTGGGTGTGATAGTGGGTGTTGTTTTATCAATTATTTTATTAGCATGCTTAAGGACATAATGATGTGCCTTTTGCATATAACAAGAACAACACCCTACCCTTTACTTAGATAAGAGAAAAAGGGTGTCTTAAAAAGAGAGTGTGCTCCCCATACACCCTATGAAACCGTGACCCCCTTCCTCTCTCATCGTATTGTGAATTGTTCTTTACAATTCATTCATTCTTACAACATAATTATATTGATATTTTCTCTACATTCTCTCTAGATCTTGTGAAGAACTAATATGAAAGAATAACACACATATCTCTAATATTATTCCCATTACTAGTAATAGTATACAATAATATTAGTTGTTAATTTTAGGGTACTTCTACTAATTTCTAGTAACAAATTAGTAAAAGTATTAAGAGGGATTACCTTGGTACAACCCCTTACGGAGTAGATCCTACCATTGGATCTAAGGGTTTTCTTGGAGCATTTGGTTTTTTCTTAAAGAATACTAATTTGGAAGGAGTTCAAATTAGTATAATTCATTCGGCCCTCATTGTAAGTAGATCGGTTTTCTTCTTACTTTGCATTATAATGTTATGCATGCATTAGATCTTGAATTAATTTTATGACTAATTTAATTATTCACATATTGAATATGTAAACAAATGAGATTAATGAATCCCAACAATTCACAGGTTAATTATGAGGCCAGGTTTCCAAACTACAGTTTAACACAAGTTTGAAAGAAAATGAGAGATGTCTCAAGGCTATTTTCCATTCAAAAACAATCTGCTTCATACAGGTGAGACACAGGCTCTTATATAGGTCTTTTCTTGGCATTACAATTTGAAACCCTAGCATCAAATGGTCAAGAATTAATCTAAGATGAATACAAACAACATAAATTATCTTACAAGCTGGTAAATAAAGTGAACAAGTGAAAAACAAAAGCAATTGTGTAAAACAGACTGAAATAAAGCATGGTTGTAGGCTGTCACTGTCAGTTGTCCTCTTGTGCACAGTTTGATGTTCATTTGGTGGCTAGCCGAAGTCAAGGCTTCTTGTTGTTATCTATGGCAGGCTTTGTGGAAAAAGGTGCAGCAACACTTTTCAAGGAGCCTCACAATTGCCTCACCAAATAAGGAAATGTTACTTTATGCTTTAACTTCAACATGTGACTGCCTTGCTTTCCTTTTGCTAGGATTTCTGCTGTTAAATTGCATTTTAGGATGACTGGCAGGATGCTTAGGGAGCTAGCTTGGATTTTCAGTTGAGGCCTGCCTCAGCTGGCCATACATGCAGCTGATAACTGGACCTGGTGAACCTCTTGACTGGCTGAGTTGGAGGTGGTTCAATGGATGTTGCAGGGACTTGGACTGTGGCCTGATCAGAATTGGAAACCCTTGAATCAGCTCCTGCTGCAACTACACTCGTCACTATGATGGCGTCTACATAGAAAAATGATGGCTAGTAAAATGAATTGTATTTGTTAAAGTGAAAACAACGTTTTAACCACAACACGTGAATTCCGTTCTATGTCAATTTAGTGCAACTAACTTGTCGAGTAAATTTAGCATGTGAGTTCATTAGCTATTCTAGAAAAATCAAACAAAGAGAGGGATAGAGGTTCTTACTCGTAGCAAAAGATAGATTAGCAAACGTTAGTGGTCAGTCAAAACGCGACATAAATTACAAACAACGTAAATTAAAAACTAAAGTCAATTAAACAAATTAAACCGAAGTTAATCAAATATTATCAAAATAATAAAAGCAATTTAAAATACATCATGGACATACCCGTGCATTTCACGGATATGGAATTTCGAAATTGGTCAGATCAGACCCATGCACTGCGCGGGTTTTGTATAAAAACAACGTTAATTGCAAATTAAATACTAAATAAATGAAATAAATCACGAAAATTAACCTAAATTAAAATTATAAATTATCAATCTGGAAAATCATCACAAATAAATTCTTACATGGTAAAAAATAAATAAACATAAATTAGATCTAATAACATGCTAAATAATCAAACAATTAAACTAAACATGTGAAAATCATAAGAACGAATAATATATGGCAAATCTAACAAGAATTTTATTCTAAATAAATTAAACATCAATAACTTCGAATTGATAATTAAAATTAACGACATGCCAAGAATTACTCGTAATTAATCATTAAAACATGCTAAAGTTGTTATAATCAAGCATATGATACAAATCTAATCTTAACATAAAACAAAACCACACAGAAAAGCCATCCATCAGCTCATGCATGCTACTAATCCCGTTCTCCTTCATTCAATATCGACCATAAAATAAATATCGCAAAAATAAAATAATTAATACGATAAATATAAAAAGCGATAATTAAACGAAATAAACTGCATTGGAAGGGGGGAGGGGGGGGGAGGCTGAGTATGCTAAGGCTCCAAATGTAGGGTGGTATACCTGTTATATGCCAAAGAATGAGGGAGGTCTTGGGCTCAAGGAGAGTTGTGTTTGGAATGTTGCTTTGTTGGGCAAATACGTGTGGTGGCTTGCTTCTAAAAGAAATCATATGTGGGTAAAGTGGGTGAACTATGTGTATATGAGAGATAAACACTAGACTGCTTACCATGCTCCTCCTGACTACAGTTGGTCTTGGAGGAAAATCACTCACATCATGTAGAATGTCAAGCAAGCCTATACTAATGATAAGTGGCTCAATTCTGATATCAAATATTCTGTGAAAGAAGGTTATGATTGGTTGAGAGGGACTCATCTAGAGGTTCCATGGTGTCATTTGGTATGGAATAATCTTAACATCCCAAAATCTTCTTTCATATGCTGGGCTATTATGCATAAAAGATTATTGAAAAAGGATAGATTGCCTAGAATGGCGGTGACTGTGGATTCCATCTGTGAAATCTGTAGAGTTTGTCCTGAGGATCATCAACATCTGTTTGTGGATTGCTCCTAAATGCAATGCTGCTTCAAATTGCTGCTGGTTTCTCTGAGAATGAGAGTGCAGGCTGATAATGTGGTGTATTGGTTATCTAATGCTAGAAATGTCACGAAGATGCAAAAGAGATTTCTTGGTGCTACATATGTTGCTCTCCTATACTATATTTGGAAGAGCAGAAATGAGGCTCGACTGCACAAGTTTGTGAGGAGGACTGAAGTTGTGGTGCAGCAAGTTCTTATTGATATCAAGCAGAGATTTCAGCGTTTGAATCTGAGCAAGCTGAAACTGAGGGACAGTAGCTGGTTTCATAGCATTCATTGATTGTAAAGTTTTTGTTTCGCCATAGCATAGAGTGCATAGCTTTATTATATGTCACACAAAGGATGTAAACACTTGGAGATTTGGATTCTAATATGCTTAACTTACCCCAAAAAAAAACAAAACTGCATTGGAGAAAAGGAGTGATTTTTGGCGCCCTCAGCTTATATGTATCTCGGATACAAGATTCTGGGTACATCTACGTCGGTTTTCAAATCAACAAAAGAAATCGAACTTGAACCAAACAAACACGTTTGACCCGTAAAACCGATTTTCGCAGCGAACTTCAACTAATCACCACGACTTCAATTCTTAACGATTTTTCAATCCGAAAGATTTTTTGGAATCCTTGAACAACAAAACATTTTTAAAACGATTAAAACCAAGCACAATTGTGCTGGTCAGAAACTTCTAAAATTCGCGCGAGGTAAAGTATTGAGCAATTTAACGCTCAAAACGTTACCAAGTGCGTTTCTTTATGGTACGAATCGATCAAGAGAAATACCTAGATTATTTACGTCAAATATGGTGAATATTAATGGTCCTTTGATGGGGTTTCGAAGGTGTTTTTTTGAAGGGTAGGGAGATGCTCTGTTTTGTGGGGTTGGTTGTGTTTCGTGGAGTAGATGAAGATGGTTGCTGGTTTTTACGAGTCATGAGGCTATGATTTAATTTGTCTAGCATTAGGTTTCATTAGGTATTCATGGTAGGAGGTAATGGAATCTTATATAGGCTTAAGATGCTATGTTTCGAAGGTTTAGAGAATTGGAAAGCGATATAACACGGTTTAGGAAACTAGAGTTTCTCTATCTTTTTTTGACGATTTTCCTATCTTTCCTGATCTTTTTTGGTTGGAAATGGAAAGATATGACTAGGGTAGATATTCTTGATCTCTTGGAAGCTAAGCAAAGGGAAGGAATAGGTAACAACTGAGCTAAAGAGCTCGATCTCACGTGCTGAAAACAGAGCACATGAATGCTCGGGTTTGGCATAGTTTGTGGGTTCTTATGGCTCATGTCATGGCTAAGTATACGCTAGGTAAAAGTTGGGGTCATGGGCTAGGTGTATGGAGTGAACTAGGCTGGGTTGGTGTCGGGTGTTGAGATGTTTGGTGGGTGTTTGAGCTGCTGAAAACACAGCAGCATGGGTTGGTAGATGGGTTGGTTTGGACGTGAATTTGGGTTGGAAAAGGGAAGGGGTTTGGGCTGGCCATGGTGGAGTTCGAACATGGTATCATGGTGGAAGGTAATGGGTTCTAATTTGCCTCGAGACTTGTGCCAAACATGGCTTAAAATTGCATCAAAAATCGCTCCTCTAACCATTTCTAAAAACGGGTTTAAAAAACCGCTTTAAAAAAACTCGAAACTTCAAATGAAATAAACGATAAATAAAAACCGTCACAATACACATTTTTGATTTCTCAATCAAAATAAACAACTTTCGAATTAAATTCAAATTAAAACTTTCAAAACAATTTATAACGATAAATCATAAATAAAAGCTTGAAACTCGAATTAAATTAAAATCGAATAAAATATATTCGATTGATTTCAAAAATCATTAAAACGTTAATAAATGAAATTAAAAATTTTATTTCATTAATTTTCAAAACCAAAATGCAAAGAAACAAATAATTATTTATTTCAAAACATTCAAAATGTTAATTTAAACAAGTATTTAAATTAACTAAAACCGTCGCCGTCACCTTGCTTGACATCCATGTGACATATCCATATCACGGAGCACGTCACTTGAGAATACATGTGTCCTATCGTCATCGGGTGGCTGGCAAGATTTCTTTAAATTCCAATATCGATAGATACGGGTATCTACAACCTTCACCAAGGGAAGTAGAATTCGGGGTGGATTTGAAGCCGGGTGTAGGAGAAATCTTTAAGGCCCCGTACCGGATGGGTCCAAAAGAGTTAGAAGAATTGAAGAAGCAACTTTGGGAGTTGGCGGATAAGGGATACATTAGATCTAGTGTTTTACCATGGGGTGCACCAGTTCTATTTGTGAAGAAGAAGGACGGGACTTTGAGGTTATGCATCGACTATAGGGAGTTGAATAGCGTCACTGTGAAGAACAAGTACCCTCTACCAAGGATCAACGATCTATACGACCAACTTAGTAGAACCAGTGTCTTTTCAAAGATTGATTTGAGGCCGGGGTATCACCAATTGATGATTAATGATGAGGACATCCCGAAGACCGCTTTTAGATCAATATATGGACACTGTGAGTTTGTAGTGATGTCATTCGGCTTAACAAATGCCCCGACCGTATTCATGTATCTCATGAATAGGGTGTCTAGCCCGTATTTGGACATGTTCGTTATAGCGTTCATAGACGATATTTTGGTCTACTCTAAATAAAGGAGGAGCTCGAGGAGCACTTAACAATAGTGATGCAAACCTTGAGGGAGCATGAACTTGATGAAAAACATAGTATGTGCGAGTGTCACTACAACAATTGACCACTTGCGCCACGTTTAAATCTGTGGCACAAGTGTCAAATTCCCGTGGCTAAAGCTGTTTGCCACGGAAAATCTTCCGTGGCCCAAGTGGCCGTGGCTATCAAATAACCACGGGAAAAATTAATATGTGGCTAATTTTTTTCTTTTTTGCCACGGATTGACGTGGCTAAATTTCGTGGCAAGCTATTTTTCCTGTGGCAAGCACCTTTTTAGCCACAACATATAAATTCGTGGCAAACAAATATTCCCGTGACTAACACTTGTTAGCCACATGAAACTACCGTGGCAATAAAAAAAAGTCCCATGGCTAAATGTTGGTAAGAGATGTAGCTTTTCTGTGGCAGAATATTTATTTCCGTGGCTAAATGTTGTTATGAGATGTCGCTTTTCCGTGGCAGAATATTTGTTTGCGTGGCTAAATGCTGTTAAGAGATGTAGCTTTTCCGTGACAGAATATTTATATCACATGGCTAAACAATTTTTAATTACAAATAAAGGCGTGGCAAATACATTATGAAACTACTTGTCACAAATAACAAATGAGAGGAATACGTGCAAAACAATATGGTTATATTAGACAAGTAGACAAAACAAAATAATGAGAGAGAAAGTTAGAGAGAGAAAAGCTCTTTTATAATAAACCCTAATAATATCGTAATAATGACGGCTCTAAAATTCACACAAAGTCGCTTTTCGCCATTAAATTCTGCTAATAAATCAGCTATCAAATCTTCTAAAGCTGCTATCTTACATTCCTCTGATGATTCAAGATCAAAAGATCATAACTTTGCTCTTTCATCGTCTGATACAGGGAAAACAAAGTCCATTAATGTTATTCAGGGTATCCCTGTTCTGAACCTTGGAGAAGCTGAACCGGGTGATAAAGATGGATGGAAGGTGCGCAAAGGAGGTAAGGATGTCCTAGTTTTGGAAATCATTGAAGAGGAGGAGGATGTTTCAGATTTACTTCAGTTTTCTCATGAAGACATTAAAACTGAGGTAGATTTTTGGACTAACTCTGTTACTTATTATATTCTTGGTGCTAATCCGCCATGGGACATTGTGGAAGATTATGTGTACCGTGTTTGGGATCATTTTGGAATTGATAGGGTGTCTTTCCTTGACAATGGAGTCTTTATTGTTCGATTTTCTAAGTCTGGTGGTAAAGATGCTTTGTTGAAATCTGGTTATTACATGTTTGATAATAAACCAGTTATTATTAAGCAATGGGTCAAGAATATGGATATGATTAAAGAGAAGGTTGCGGTAGTGCCTGTGTGGGTCAAACTCCATGGTATTCCCCAGAAGTTTTGGGGTTCCTGCTTGCCTAAAATAGCCAACTTGGTTGGTAAATATGTTGAGATGGACTTGGACACACAGGATAAAATCCGCCTGAGTTATGCAAGAGTAATGATTGAGGTACCTATGGATGAAAAGCTCTTTGAGAAAGTAAAGTTTCTGGATGAATATGGGAATGTGGTGACTATTACTATGGAATATGAGTGGCGCCCTGTTTCTTGTACAAGCTGAAAGGGGGTAGGCCATGAAGCTGCTCAGTGCAGGAAACCTGGTGCTAAGAAGAGGGTACGTACTCAAGAACATAAGAAGGTTTCTAATCCCCAGCAAAGAACTGAATGGAGGCCTATTGTGAAATCAGTGCCTGTGCCTGCAGGTGTTCAAACCCCTCCTATTCTTATTCCTACTAATTTCCCCCCTTTGCATAATGTTAGGAGTTCTCCTGTTGTTAAGTCTACCCCTGTGAAACAAATTATTAGACTTAATAGGCAGGAGGGAATGGTGGGTGTGAAACTGTCTGGAAAATTTAGCAACTACACATTCATGGACGCTCTTAAACATAATGTTGCTGCACATGAACAGGTGATGGAAAGTGGTAAGGACCCTTCTTCTTCCAATGCCCATGCATAGCATTGGATTTTGGAATGTTAGAGGTCTTAATGACCTGAATAAAAAGAGATGGTGAAATGGTTTATGCACAATAATGGGGTGGGTTTATTTGGCTTGCTTGAAACAAAGCTTAAACCTGGAACTCTTTTAAAACGTGATACCTCTATTTGTGATGGTTGGAGTGTCTCCACTAACTGCAGCTGGCATAAGGGTGGTAGAATATGGATTTTGTGGAAACCTAATATTTTTGATATTTAGTTTCTTTCTTATAGTTCCCAACACATTCATATGTTGGCTTCTTCTCAAACTGATGGGAAAAAAATTCTTGCGTACTATGATCTATGCCTTTAATGGTTTATATGAAAGAGTAAAGCTTTGGAATATTCTTAAGGGGATTGTTGGTAAGTGTAATGATCCTTGTTTATGGCAAGGGGATTTTAATACAGTATTATCTCCTGTTGAAAGACTAGGTGGGAATACTTCTGATGCTGAAATGGAATTTACATCTTAGATCAAACTACAGAAGTATTACACGTGAATAATAAGAAATTAAAGGTTGGTGACAAAGATCAAACCTATCTATGGCACTGTCAAATGGGACACATAAATGAAAAACGCGTGAAGAAACTCGTCGATAACGGGACTATTCCCGCATTCGATTTTTCTACATATGGCACGTGTGAATCATGTCTTATTGGAAAAATGACTCGAATTTCCTTCAAAGGTGTTGGAATGCGCGCTAGTGACCTATTAGGACTCATACATACTAATGTTTGTGGACCTATGTCAATTACCGCTAGAGATGGCTATCGATATTTTATCACTTTCACGGACGATTTGAGTAGATACGGATATGTCTACTTAATATAGCATAAAAGTGAGTCCTTTGAGAAATTCAAGGAATACCAGAACAAGGTTGAGAACCAACTGGGTAGAAAGGTTAAAGCACTCCGTTCAGATCGGGGTGGCAAATATCTTTCAAATGAGTTTGATCAACACCTTAAAGACTATGGAATCATTTTGCAGTTAACTCCACCTGGAACACCTCAATTAAATGGTGTATCCGAACGGAGAAATCGAACTTTACTTGATATGGTTCGATCCATGATGAGTCGCACGGTAGTGCCTGATTCATTTTGGGGTTTTGCTCTTTTGTCAGCTGCTCTTATACTTAACCGAATTCCGACTAAAGCTTTCGACAAGACTCCATATGAAATGTGGAAGGGTGTGGGTTAATATCCGTATACTACCCCTTAAATTGCAGGACTATAACGTAAAATTTACATGCAATTTATAGTCATAAAACGATAAAACAATAGGAACGATAATTGTATAGAAATCAACCTCGGGTCCTTTTAATTGCGGCGTAAAGATCAGAAATCTAAGCAGATTCCCTCCTAATCGTTGCACCCAAGACTTGGTCCGAGATATGCCCTTGTGCTAGAACAGTGTTCTCCGATTGCCTTGCAATATAGGGAGAACTGATGTGAGTTTTGTCGAGATGAGAGATCTCAGTTTCTACAGAGAAGAATGCTCTTTCGAAACCCTAATTTTCTCTCAAATGATGATTAGGTTTAACAGAAGGAGGAGGTCTCCTTTTGTTCTCCTATTCGGCCGAGAACCGTGACCCACACAGGGAAGTGGGCTTCCACTTCCTCTTGGTTTTAACTCGAGGTCCGGTTCGTTAATTACTAAAATGTATATGACGGGTTTGTATTATAAACTGTTATCGGTTATCGGAAATTAAGGCATCAGCTAATAATACGGGTTAGCTGAATTATTAATACGTGTCCGACAAAACAGTATTGTATAATTATTTTAATATACATTTAATTAAATATAAATCACGTATATTTAATTTCACGAATTAATCGGTTAATTCGCCTTTAGCCCATGATATTTAATCCGTATTAAATATAATATCTCAACATCACGTATTTGACTAATTACTTAGTCAAATAACTCGGACTAACTGGTTAGTCAATTTTGGCATCTACATGACAGTATTTTCATACCGTCACATCTCTCGAACGTATCCTATAGGTGTGACTTTTAGGGACCGGTTGATCACCGCCATCAGTATGACAATAACGTCAAACTTATCTAGCAAGCCAACCGTTATTGATAAACGTGGATCAACTGATAATAATACCAAAGTATGCCCTTTGATCCTTTTAGAGGTTTATTAGTCCTTGCACTAACTGTTAAGGACACCAACCCCAACAAGCTCCCACTTGTCCGTACAAGTGTATGTGCAATGACGTTATCCGCACTAACTGGAGGACACAAGCTCCAACAAACTCCCACTTGTCCGAACAAGTGTAGGTGCGATAACCGATTCTCATATTCATTTAAAATCTCTCCCACTCAATGTAAAACAATTTGCAGATCTGGATCCACAAAGGTCGTATTTTACAATCGATCTGTATCTAGAGTGGTTTCCCCGACTAGAGAGTAACTTAACTGATAAAACGAATCCGTATCCGAGCATGGCCATGCATTTCGATTCTGACTCCTCGAGTGGCCCCGAGAAATATCGAGTACCGATAAAGGCTGAATATTTCCTTCAACTCGACTCCTTCCGATCTAAGCACAACATGAAATGACCAAGAAAAAATCTACTTGGCCCCCTGTTACGGATGACCGTGAGAAAGAAACCAAAGTCACCCAAAATCTGCCGTAGTCTCAAGAGACAGTCGATAGTCAAAGAATCGACTCTTAGGATCACCATGGAGGTCCTATCCACGACCGGGCAACGAATGTTATAAAACATTTAGGACTCCACGTCGATGTCACAATTGTGTCCTACGAAATATCCGTATAAATCGCCTCTGTGATTGGTCAGTCAACCTGTTGACTTATGGTTCGTTGAACCCACCATCAACCAACGTCACAGAATAATTGCCAGAGTTATCAGCTCATGTGGGCAATTAAGGACTAACAAGATATGATGTTTGTTCAGTTCACTTTGTGGTGTTCAAAATTGTCGTACAATTCCACATGAAAAACAAAATATATATATATAAAATATCAAAACGATGATGTCGTATAGAGTACAAAGGAGAATGAATCTGATCCATAAAAGAGTACTACAACTCAGGAACACGTTTGATTCCCATGGAATTTACGTGCCCTTCATGCTTATCTTGTCGTAATGCTTTAGTGAGAGGATCTGCTATGTTATCATCTGTAGCAATCTTTTCTATCACTACTATCTTTTGCTCCACGTAATCCCGGATTAGATGAGCTTTCCGTTGTACATGTCTAGACTTGTTGCTAGACTTAGGCTCCTTAGCTTGGAAGATGGCACCACTATTGTCGCAATAGATGGTGATCGGGTCATTCGAACTAGGCACTACAGATAGTCCATGTAAGAATTGACGCATCCATATCGCTTCCTTTGTTGCTTCAGACGCGGCATAGTACTCGGACTCAGTCGTAGAATCTCTTTGTAACAGTTTGTTTCGAACTCTTCCGGTGATCGCAGCGCCATTAAGAGTAAAAACGAATCCAGACTGAGATTTCGAGTCATCTCGATCCGTTTGGAAGCTAGCATCTGCGTAACCGGTTGCGCATAGCTTTTGAGAGCCTCCATAAGTCAATACCCAATCTTTAGTCCTCCGGAGGTACTTAAGAATGTTCTTGACAGCCAACCAATGTGGTTCACCTGGTTGCTGTTGGAATCGACTTGTCATACTCAATGCATATGCCACGTCCGGACGTGTGCATATCATGGCATACATGATTGATCCTATTGCCGAAGCATAAGGAATCCGTGTCATGCGCTCTTTCTCTTCCGGTGTCTCTGGTGCCTGAGACTTGCTCAAATGCACCCCTGGGGACATGGGAAGGAACCCCTTCTTGGAGTTAGTCATGCTGAATCTCTCTAGGACTTTGTCTATGTAAGACTCTCGATCGAGAGATAACATCCGTCGTGATCTATCTCGATAGATACGGATGCCAAGAATTCTTTGTGCCTCTCCCAGATCTTTCATCTGGAAATGGTTTTTCAACCATACTTTCACCGAAGTTAAGAGAGGTATGTCATTCCCAATCAGGAGTATGTCGTCAACATACAATATTAGGAAGACAATCTTGCTCCCACTCGACTTGATATATAGACATGGTTCCTCGACCGATCGAGTAAATCCATTGTCTTTTATCACTTGGTCGAAGCGATGATTCCAACTCCTTGATGCTTGCTTAAGTCCATAAATGGAACGCTTAAGCTTGCACACTTTCTTAGGATGTACTGGATCGATGAAACCTTCGGGTTGTACCATGTACAACTCTTCCTCCAAAAAACCGTTTAAGAAGGCGGTTTTCACATCCATTTGCCAAATTTCATAGTCATGAAAAGCGGCAATCGCTAAGATAATCCGAATGGAACGCAGCATAACTACGGGTGCAAAAATCTCATCGTAGTGCAAACCTGGCACTTGGGTGAAACCTTTTGCAACTAGTCGTGCTTTGTAGATATCTTGCTGACCTTCCACAGAATGCTTTATCTTGTAAAGCCATTTGCATTGAAGGGGACGAACCTTAGCAGGTAAGTCAACAAGATCCCACACGTTGTTCTCATACATGGAGTCCATCTCGGATTGCATGGCCTCAAGCCATAGCTTTGAGTCAGAACTGGTCATGGCACCTTTATAGGTTGCGGGTTCACTACTCGTTAAGAGTAGAACGTCATCTATGTCATGTTCCTCGACCATACCGATGTATCTGTCCGGAGGAATAGAGACTCTTCCCGACCTCCTAGGTTCCTCAGGAATATTCACCGCAGCCGGGATTGAAGGAATTGGTTCCTCCAATAGTTGCTCGGTATTTGGTTCTGGAATCTCCGACAGGTCGAAGGTTCTATCACTCTTTGCATTCTCGAGAAATTCCTTCTCTAAGAATGTCGCACTAGCCGCAACAAAAACGCGTTGTTCGGTTGGCGAATAAAAGTAATGACCACGTGATCCTTTAGGATAACCTATAAAGTATGTCTTGACCGATCGCGGGCCGAGCTTATCCTCGTGTCTCCACTTGACATAAGCCTCGCAGCCCCAAACCCGTATAAAGGACAAGTTAGGGACCGTTCCCTTCCATAATTCATATGGAGTCTTGTCATGACTTTAGACGGACTTCGGTTAAGTATTAGAGCGGCCGACATAAGAGCATAACCCCATAATGAATCAGGTAAAACCGTGTGACTCATCATGGATCGAACCATATCAAGTAGTGTTCGATTTCTCCGTTCGGATACACCGTTCACCGAGGTGTTCCAGGTGGAGTCAATCGTAGGGCAATCCCACAAGTCCTTTAGGTGTTGATCAAACTCGTGAGAAAGATACTCGCCACCACGATCCGAACGCAGTGTTATTATCTTTCTACCCAATAGGTTTCGCACCCTATTTTGGTATTCCTTGAATTTCTCAAAGGATTCACTTTTGTGTTTCATTAAGTAGACATAGCCATATCTACTCAAATCGTCCGTAAAAGTGATGAAATACCTATAGCCTTCTCGTGCGGTGATTGACATAGGACCACATACATCCGTGTGTATGAGCCCTAATAGGTCAGCAGCGCGCATTCCAACACCTTTGAAGGAAATACGAGTCATTTTACCGATGAGACATGATTCACACGTGCCAAATGATTGAAAATCAAAGGCCGAGATAGCTCCATGTTTGATGAGCTGTTTTACGCGTTTCTCATTAATGTGTCCCATGCGGCAGTGCCATAGATATGTTTGATCTTTGTCACCAACCTTTAACCTTTTATTCATTACGTGTAATATTTCCGAGGTCTGATCTAAAACATAAATTCCGTTCATGGAAACTGCCTTGCCATAAATCATATTGTGTAATGAGAAAATGCAAGCATTGTTTTCTATTACAAATGAAAAACCAAGTTTATCAAGCGCTTAAACCGAAATAATGTTTTTGGAAAGACTAGGTACATAATAGCAGTCATATAATGACAACTCAAATCCGCTTGGAAGCTGGATCACATATGTCCCCTTGGAGATGGCAGCTACTCTTGCTCCATTCCCAACACGCAGGTCCACCTCACCCTTTACGAGGGGTTCGATGTTTCGGAGCCCCTGCACATGATTACACAGATGAGAACCACAACCAGTATCAAGTACCCAAGTTCCGTAACTTGCGTGGTTAATCTCAATCATATGAATAAAAGTAGAAGAGAGAGAAGACATACCAACAGGTTTAACACGACCTGCCTTTAAGTCCTCATGATAAACAGGACATGTGCGTCTCCAATGCCCAATCTTGTGGCAATGATGGCATTCCATGTTTTCACTCTTGCTCTTTGTCATGCCTCGATGAGTTACTCGACTCACCAGGACCACTCTTCCCCGAACCCGACTTCTTGAACTTCGCCTTACCCATCGTTAGGTTTCACGGAGCTTTGCCCTTACCTTTCCCTTTGTTTGACACAACGAGGACATCCTTTTTGAGCTCCCACGCACTTCATGTCCTTCTCGGTGCATGTACGAGGAGGGAGTGCGATTCATGGGGAGTTTTCTTCAAATCATTCATATAGTAATTCGCTCTGAATTGCGAATAACCATCGTGGAGTGAGTGAAGAATACGGTCGATAACAATATTCTCGCTGATGTTACAGTTAAAGGTCTCCAGTTTCTCGACATTCTCAATCATGCTGAGAATGTGTGGGCTAACCGGTTGGCCCTTTCGAGTCTCGCATCAAAGAAGCGAGTGGTATGCTCATAGGTCACGATTCTCGGTGCTTTCGAGAATTCCTTAGTGAGCGTGGTGAAAATCTTGTTTGCACCTTGGGCTATGAAGCGTTTCGGCAAATTGGGTTCCATTGCAAAAATGAGCACGTTTTTAATCGCACCCGCTTCCATGACGAAATCGTTATAAGTAGCGATCTCGTTAGCTCGGCCCGTGGGAACTGGGTGTGGCGGCATGGGCTCAAGTAGATATTTGAGCTTTCCGTCAGCAGCGGCAAAGATTCCGTAATGCCGCCTCCCGTCCGCGGTTGGATCCATCATTCTTGATCGAGTAGACGATTCATCCGATTCATGAAGATCCTAAGCCAGGACTCACGGTCCAATGTGGCACTTGGCATTGGGTTATCACTTGAACCATCCATTTGATGTTTAGCGATTTAAAACGTGATCTACACTCGAAAAAGAAAGAAAAACAAGACGAAATAAGCAACTCATCGAGGTGATTTAAGTCTATTTTAAAATTCATTTTAAACATGTAGACTCTCGCACTTGCATAATTGATCTCCCTCAAGAATGATACAAGTGATCCCAAGACTCAATTTCAAAGTAAATTGATAAGCCAACTGTTTAGCTAATTCTTTAGGAAGAACTCTTGGTCGATAGATTTCCGTAAATCCTATCTATAGTCCACCATGATCACAGGATCGTACGAGTGACCATAGTGTTGAGATAAAATAGGTCAATCGGTTCCAACTTACCCGACGTAGAAGGGGTCATAGTATGCCTACCGACGAAGAAGGGACTCATTGGAGTTTGACCTATAAAGACCGTTCTCAATTTTGGTTTATACGAGGAAGATCCCATCAACAAAATTATAATTCATTTTAAGTGAACGAATAACTAGCGTCTGTCGTGAATGAATTTATTTGGATGATGGCTTAAAACGTGTGACATGAGAATGTCAATGAAAACTAACTCGTGACCTCTATATGTGTCAGTTTTCATGCAATAAATTAGGTGGTTTGGTTTTTAGGCGGAATATGATGCAAATTATCGTTGCGAAAAATAAATAAATGAATGCAAAAACGTAAAAAAAAAGTCCTAGTGTGGCCTATCCTAGTAAAAGAACATAATACAACTTTGGAATCCACCGTTGGACCCGAAAAGCTTGTCTTGATGTTCCATCTTGATCCAAGTAGCGGGAGTGAGCATCCGGTCTCCATCTTTGGTCTTCTCAAAAATTACAATTAAAATTACAAATATAAACCTATTTACATTCTAATTAAAACTGTAATTACAAGTGAAAAATCCAAAACGGAGATACAAGATCTCAAAATACAACCAAGACCGTGTTCCATCATTACGGTAACACGTTCTACTAAGGCCACACTAAGTTACAATCGCTTGTAAAATTAAATACGTAATAAAAAGGCATTCACGGCATTCAACAAAACGATAAATAAAAATGCATCAACTAAAAACAAATTCATTCGTGACATAATTCCGTAATTATGTTAAATTTATCCAAACCACCTTTTAATGATTAAAATTCGTGTGATAAAACCGCTTCTATCATTTAATTTTAATCTATTATAATCCGTCATTTTAAAGACACTTTAAAACAACTATATGGTATGTGAGTGAACCGATTCACTATTAAGCGAGTGTACTATATCCGGATAAAGTACATATTAAAGCCAAAGGAAAATTTAAATCAAAAGAAACAAATTTTCAAAGTCTGTTAAAGATTTAAATCCCTCGATCCAGGGACATAAGTGCTCGATCGAGGGATGGGAGCTCGATCGATCGAATCGCAAGTTGATCGAGAGGAATGCTAATCAGAGGTGCTCGATCGACAACACGGTGGTCGATCGAGTACCTATATCAACAACACTACTCGATCGAGTACGAGGACAACTCGATCGAGCGGCAGGTTTAGAAAGGGGGTCGATCGAGTACAACAGGGACTCGATCGAGAAAAGGTTTTTGACACAGGGTCGATCGAGTACAACAGGGACTCGATCGAGCAAAAACAAGCAGAAAAAACACTCGATCGATTGAAACTTTATTCGATCAAGTACAAAAATTTCTGAAAAATCCCAAACCCTCGTGAAAACTGATTTTCGAGATAAAATCAATTAAAATTTTTGATCAAAACGCATCAAAACAAATTTGATAATTGACAAAACTTGACATGTTGCTATAATCTCCGTATAAAATAACAACATGTAAAAACAACATGAAATTTGAAGCAAAACAGCCGTGCAAAACATGGCACGGATTGGTTTTCGAGACAAAACAACATCAAGAGCAACCGTGTAAACAAGACACGGTTCCCAAAGCAAAGACAAAAAAAAAACGCAGCAAATTTAAAAAATTCTGCCGAGTGAAAAATAGGTCCGAGACAAATTTTTAGCCAAAACAAAATCGTTTCAAGATCGTTTTATGAAAAACACATGAAAAATTCACGTGGCCTCGCTCTGATACCACTTGTGGGTTAATATCCGTATACTACCCCTTAAATTGCAGGACTATAACGTAAAATTTACATGCAATTTATAGTCATAAAACGATAAAACAATAGGAACGATAATTGTATAGAAATCAACCTCGGGTCCTTTTAATTGCGCGCGTAAAGATCGAAATCTAAGCAGATTCCCTCCTAATCGTTGCACCCAAGACTTGGTCCGAGATATGCCCTTGTGCTAGAACAGTGTTCTCCGATTGCCTTGCAATATAGGGAGAACTGATGTGAGTTTTGTCGAGATGAGAGATCTCAGTTTCTACAGAGAAGAATGCTCTTTCGAAACCCTAATTTTCTCTCAAATGATGATTAGGTTTAATGAAGGAGGAGGTCTCCTTTTGTTCTCCTATTCGGCCGAGAACCGTGACCCACACAGGGAAGTGGGCTTCCACTTCCTCTTGGTTTTAACTCGAGGTCCGGTTCGTTAATTACTAAAATGTATATGACGGGTTTGTATTATAAATCGTTATCGGTTATCGGAAATTAAGGCATCGCTAATAATACGGGTTAGCTGAATTATTAATACGTGTCCGACAAAACAGTATTGTATAATTATTTTAATATACATTTAATTAAATATAAATCACGTATATTTAATTTCACGAATTAACTGGTTAATTCGCCTTAGCCCATGATATTTAATCCGTATTAAATATAATATCTCAACATCACGTATTTGACTAATTACTTAGTCAAATAACTCGGACTAACTGGTTAGTCAATTTTGGCATCTACATGACAGTATTTTCATACCGTCACATCTCTCGAACGTATCCTATAGGTGTGACTTTTAGGGACCAGTTGATCACCGCCATCTGTATGACAATAACGTCAAACTTATCTAGCAAGCCAACCGTTATTGATAAACGTGGATCAACTGATAATAATACCAAAGTATGCCCTTTGATCCTTTTAGAGGTTTATTAGTCCTTGCACTAACTGTTAAGGACACCAACCCCAACAAAGGGAACGGTCCCTAACTTGTCATTTATTCGGGTTTGGGGCTGCGAGGCTTATGTCAAGCGGAGACACGAGGATAAGCTCGGCCCGCGATCGGCCAAGACATACTTTATAGGTTATACAAAAGGAACGTTTTGTCATTACTTCTATTCGCCTACTGAACATCGAGTTTTTGTTACGGCTAGTGCGACGTTCTTAGAGAAAGAATTTCTCGAGAAGAAGACAAGTAATAGAACCTTCAAGCTATCGGAGATTAAAGAACCAACAACCGAGGAACAGATGGAGGAAGTAGTTCCTCCAACTGATGATCTGGTTAATATTCCTGAGGAACCTAGTAGGTCGGGTAGAGTCTCTAATCCTCCGGACAGATACATTGGTATGGTCGAGGAGAATGATGTTTTGCTCCTAGAGAGTAATGAACTTGCTACCTATAAAGGTGCTATGGCCTGTTCCGACTCAAAGCTATGGCTCGAAGCCATGCAATCCGAGATGGACTCCATGTATGAGAATGACGTATGGGATCTTGTTGATTTACCTAATAAGGTAAAACCTCTACAATGCAAATGGCTTTACAAAATAAAGCATTATGTAGACGCGCAACCGGATACCTATAAGGCACGACTTGTGGCAAAAGGTTTCACTCAAGTGCACGGATTGCATTATGATGAGATTTTTGCACCTTTAGTCATGCTACGTTCCATTCGGATAATATTAGCGATTGCCCCATTTTATGACTATGAAATTTGGCAAATAGATGTGAAAACCGCCTTCTTAAACGGTTATTTGGAGGAAGAGTTGTACATGGTTCAACCCGAAGGTTTCATAGATCCTGAACATCCTAAGAAAGTATACAAGCTTAAGATTTCTATTTATGGACTTAAGCAAGCTTCTCGGAGTTGGAATCATCGTTTCGACCAGGTGATAAAAGAGTATGGTTTCACTCGATCGGTCGAGGAACCATGCTTATATATCAAGTCGAGTGGGAGCAAGATTGTTTTCTTGATATTGTATGTCGATGACATACTCTTGATTGGGAATGACATTCCTCTCTTATCTTCGGTTAAAGGATGGTTGAAGAACCATTTCCAGATGAAAGATCTGGGTGAGGCACAACGCAAATTAAGAATCCGAATCTACCGAGATAGATCACGACGGACGTTATCACTTAGTCAGGAGTCTTATTTGGATAAGATTCTTGAGAGGTTCAACATGACCAACTCCAAGAAGGGGAACCTTCCTATGACGTCTGGGATGCAGTTGAGCAAGTCTCAGTCACCCACGACGCCTGAAAAAATTGAGCGCATGAGTGGTGTTCCTTATGCATCTGCAATAGGATCAATCATGTATGCCATGATATGCACACGTCCAGACGTGGCATATGCATTGTGTATGACGAGTCGGTACCAAAAGAATAAAGGTGAAACACACTGGATAGTTGTTAAAAACATCCTCAAGTACCTACGGAGGACTAAGGATAGAGTATTGACTTATGGAGGCGATACTAAGCTATCTTGCAATCGATTCTGTGAGATGCTAGCTTCCAAACGGATCGAGATGATTCAAAATCTCAGCCCGGGTTCGTCTTCACTCTTAATGGTGCTGCGGTCAGCTGGAAGAGTTCCAAACAGAGTGTTTTAGCAGATTCTACCACTGAATCCGAGTACTATGCCGCTTCGAAAGCAGCTAAGGAAGCTATATGGATGCGTCAATTCTTCCAAGGACTTACGATAGTTCCTAGTTCGAATGACCCGATCACCATCTATTGTGACAATAGAGGTGCCATCTTCCAGGCGAAGGAGCCAAAGTCTAGCAACAAATCTAGACATGTACATCGGAAAGCTCATCTGATCCGTGATTATGTGGAGTAAGAAGAGATAGTGATTGACAAGATAGCTTCGGATGATAACATCGCGGACCCTACACTAAACCGTTGAATTTTGATAAGCATGAAGGGCACGTTATTTCCATGGGA
Source organism: Silene latifolia (assembly GCF_048544455.1). Classification (NCBI taxonomy): domain Eukaryota; kingdom Viridiplantae; phylum Streptophyta; class Magnoliopsida; order Caryophyllales; family Caryophyllaceae; genus Silene; species Silene latifolia. The sequence continues at coordinate 88,687,558 of NC_133534.1, forward strand.
ATTAAACATGTTCCTGAGTTGTAGTAGATGATTATGGATTTGATACATTATCATTTTTATATACTATTTATAACTTCATCGTTTTTATAATATTTTGTTTTTCATGTGGATTTTACCGACAACTTTGAACGCCACAAAGTGAACTGAATTACATTGTATTTGTTTTGGTCCGTAATCGCCTTAATGAGCTGATAACTCTAGCTATTATATTGTGCAGTCGAATGATGGTGCGTTCAACGAGCCATAAATCAAACGGTTGACTGATCGATCACAGATGCGAGATTATAACGATACCTCGTAGGACAAATTTTTTTTGTGACAACGTAATGGAGTCCTAAATGTTTAACAACATTCGGTTCCAGGTCGTGGATAGGACATCCATTGTGTTCCTAGAGTCGATTCTTTTGACTATCGACTGTCTCTTGAGATTAAGGCAGTTTTTGGGTGACTTTGGTTTCTTTCTCATGGTCTGCCGTAACTGGAGACTAAGTAGATTTTTTTCGGGTCATTTCATATCGTGCTTACATCTGCAGGATTCGAGTTGAAGAAAATATCCAACCCTTATCAGGTATAGTTATTTCTCAGGGCCACTCGAGGAGTTGTAACTGAAATGCATGGCCATGCTCGAATGATGATTCGTTTATCTGTTAAGTTACTCTCTAGTCGGGGAAACCACTCTTGATACAGATCACTTGTAAAATACGACCTATGTGAATACAGATTTTGCAAATTGTTTTACATTGAGTAGGAGAAATTTTAGGATATGAGAATCGGTTATCGCACATACACTTGTGAGGACAAGTGGGAGTTGCAAACAAGAAAAAAAAAACGAAAACAAGTTTTCTTTTCTACCTTTTTGTTTGTGCAATTTATTTTATGACTCGTATTCATCATAATAAATTCGTTATAATCGTTAAAATTAAAGGGAAGCATACAGATAATTCCCACACTACCTGATATTATCAGTAAGAACCAGGAAGCTTTTGTGAAGGGTAGAAGTATTCTTGAGAATATATTGATCTGTCAAGACCTAGTAAGGATGTATCACAGAGGTAGAGCATCACCCAGGTGTATGTTTAAGCTAGACTTGCAGAAAGCTTATGATTCTATAGAGTGGACTTTTGTGGACCAGATGTTAGAGGCCCTGAGATTCCCTGACAATTTTAGGTTACTTGTTATGGCCTCCCTTTCAACTCCATCTTACACTCTCAATTTGAATGGTGCCCACTTTGGATATTTTAAGGGTAAAAGGGGGTTAAGGTAAGGGGACCCTATCTCCCCTCTGCTATTCTGTCTGTGTATGGAGTATTTGACTAGAATTATGAACTTTGCAACTAATCAATGGTATTTCAGGTATCACCCCCTTTGCAATATCCTGAAGTTAACTCATTTGTTATTTGCTGATGATTTGCTTATGTTCAGTAAAGGGGATGTAAAATCTATTAGGCTTATTCTGAGAGTTATAGCAACCTTCTATGTTGCATTTGGTCTCAAGGTAAATGCATCCAAGTCTGAGGTGGTTTTCGGTGGTGTAGCTGATGATTTGAAGTATGACATTACCCAGGTTTCAGGGTTCCAGGAGGGTCATCTCCCTTTCAAGTATTTGGGTGTCCCCATCCAACCTGGTAGGATCACTAAATATGACTGTAATGTCCTTTTAGAGAACATTGTGGCTAAAATTCGAGGCATAGGAGTAAGAAAGCTTAGTTATGCAGGGCGACTTGTTCTTATAAATTTTGTCCTCAACACACTTCATAATTACCGGGCCTCTATCTTCCTAATTCCTAAAGGGGTTATTAAGAGGATTGAAGCTATATGTAGGAACTTCTTATGGTGTGGAGAGTCTGATTATAGCGGATCACCTTTGGTTTCATGGCATGGCATTTGTTGCAGTAAAAAAGAGGGTGGTCTGGGTATAAAGGAAGCTGGGGTGTGGAATAATGCAAGTGTAGGTAAGCTTGTTAATTGGGTATATACAAAGGCTGACAGACTTTGGGTCCTTTGGATTGATCATGTGTATTTGAAAGGGGCACAGTGAGATACTTATGTACCTTCTCCTGATTCCAATTGGAACTGGAGAAATATATGTCGTGTCAAAAGATTGATGAAAAGTGGTTTTCAGAACAGTTCTTGGATAACTACCCCTGGTGGTTATTCAGTAGGTGTAGGGTACCAATGGCTGAAGGGATCCCACCCCCTTGTTCCTTGGTATAAAGATGTTTGGGATACTTGGATTTTACCAAAACATTCATTTATTGGCTTGTTGATTCAGAGGATGGCCTTAAATACTCGGGCTAAACTTTACCAGCTGGGTTTCTGTATGTCAGATAGATGTATTCTTTGTGAAGTTGTGGAGGAAACTCATGAACACCTCTTTGGGGATTCTGTTTATAGCACTCGGGTGTTAGATGGTATTGAGCAGTGGCTCTGTCTTCGTCTTAATGGCCCTATGACCCATTATTCGAAGTTGCAGAGGAAGACTTGTAGAATGGTAAGAATGGCTGTGTACTATATGCTGAGGACTGAACGCAACAATTGCAGGATGGAACTTCTACTTCGAAGGCCTGAGCATCTGGTAGCAGCTCTTAAGAAGCAACTGCATTATAGAATTGTACATCATGTGCATTCTGTTGTGCAGTAAACTGATTGTGCTTGGCTTAGTCATTTGGCAATTCAATGTAATTTGTGTACTTAGCCTTGCTAGAAACGTTGAAATATGTGCTGATTTGTAATATCCTCTTGGATGATTCATTTTATATAAAATGCTCACATGTTACCAAAAAAAAATATGTTTATATTACCAAAGTATTTAGTAAAACATAAAAAAATATGTCTTTAATCAAACCAAAATTTACATCTCAAATTATTAAAAAAAAATATTCTTTCTTGTAAATAACTAAAAAATGTAGCTTGAAATAATCTAATATAGGTGCCTGCTTCATGTGGATGCAACGCGTCAGCTTTGTTAGAGTAAAATGTTAACCTGGGAAAAAAACTCGTAAACTTTAACAAAAATTACAAATACGAATGTCTACGTCGCTCTTTCTAAACAAATTGTCATTTAAGCTTAAGCTTAAGACGAGTCCAATATACTCATATGGAATATATAAGACACAAGTGAATTTCATAGAAAAACGCAAAACGTAAAATTTGTCCCACTAAACCATATTGAATGATATCTGACCCTATTTTCGTTTTAGTACTAAGACGGAGGAGGCTGCTTTTTCTATCCTTTCCACCTATTTATGATCTATGAAATTATTATATTTGCCTAGAAAATGTAAAGTTTGTACAAACCTTGGCGAGACGATCCTATACAAAGTCCTTTCAACAATTGAGCAAACTTCTCCTCCCAAATTTTGTTATTAGCTGCAATTTTTTCACCGACTTCATTTCTTGTTGCTTCAGCTTCTTTTTTGGCTGCTTCAGCATTTTTTCGAGCTTCTTCGGCATTTTTGTTAGCAGTCTCTATGTCTTTTTTAGCTTCTTCCAAGGTATCCATCGTGGTTCTCTTAACTAACATAACTTCATTAGCAAGATCCAACCGTGAAGGTTTTACTCCAAAATATTGGGTGATACTTCTACCACGTGCATAACAACGCAAATATCCATGACTGTCTTTTCCTAGAACTTCTGCAATAATTTCATCATCTGTCTTTTGATTAAGTCCTTCCTCTCTTTCTTTCTTTAGCCTTTTTACTTCATCCTGCAATAATGAAAATAATTTAGATAGTGAATTTATTTTTTGTAAACATTATAAAATAACGCGATATTATGTTTCCTTACTATTGCATGCATGTTACAAGCTAAATTAGTAGAATTGACAGATTTATCTGATGCCCTTTGACGAGTTTCCAACAACATATCTACTCTTGAACATTTTCCTCTATTTTTCTTCTTCTACAATTACAACACAATAATATCATTAATTGTATAAGGATAAATATCTATCTATAAATAAAATTAAAATGCATGACAGCCAAGTCCACGTGACATCATATCTAATGCATACTATACTCAAAGGAGGCTTCACCTTATTTCTTACGTATCCATTTAAAAATCTACACCATTATTTCAACAGTTCAACTACATTTTCTTATTCTCCTCTATTTCAAAAGCTTTCGGTATCTATTTTACTCCCCTCAATTGATGGCATCGGTTATAGTTGAAGCCCATATCTTATTATCATTCAATTGAGAGAAAACAGAAAGTCACCCCCTTATAAATTTGCCCCATTAAGTGAAGTATAAAATTAGTGTTACCAGACATTGGAGGATGAATAACGCACAAAGCTGAAAAAATTGGTCATGAATTCAATGTCAGCGTGATGGTGGATTGGTGGAGGTGATTATGATAACAATTTCTTTCAGTTGATTCTCACTTGCAGAGTGTGTGCTCAGTTTGTTTGACGATGGCGGAACGCTTGCGAGCGGAACTTGTAAGGCTGTAAGCGGATGAAACATCACATGACAAACCATATGGCAGCTTAAAAGAATACATCCACCTATTTATAACATGCTATATATTGATCAGTATTAATGTCAAGGTGTAATTTTGCTGCTTTGCGGTAATTCGGTAAACCTGGTTCTCAACTTTTAACTCGCGTATTAATATAGTTTGAATAACCAAATCAAATACGCCCTTGATGTGACCATTATTTGACCATATTCAGTCCCCTAATTGAGCCTATTTTGCATACTATTATATCATTCCATGGCCATTTTATCCGTCAAAACCTTCCTATTTGCTTTCCTAGTGCATTTCGTATGGTTTGTAGGAAAGAAGATAATTAGGCGGAAATTCCCGTCTTTCGTGCATATTTGGAAGCTTATTGACGATATTTGATGGACTAGTATTAAGATGAAGCAAGAACTAAAGACCAATCCTACAAGAATAAAAAGAAAGTGAAGAAAAGGATTCTGAAGCAGAACCCGAGCGGCCAAACAGGCAAGACGCCCGTTCAGAATGACAATCCGAGCGTCCAAGCAACAAAGACGCTCGGATTCCTCTACGACAATCCAAGCAGATTTGCAGAAAGACGCCCGTGCACTCCCTTAAGAATCCGAGCGTCTTCCCTTCTTGGACGGACGGACTGCAACGTCTTCAGCCGAGATGCTCATCCCTCCAAAAAGACTAGCATTTCCCTGCTTAAAACTCAAAAATGTAATTACTAATTTAGCCTTAGTTAACCTAATGAAGCTATACTATATATACCCCATTTGTAAATAATCATAATTGAGAGTTTTAGATTAGATTAAACCTCCACGTTAGAAATTCCTTTTAGATTCAATTAGGAGTAGATTAGAATAGATTATTCTTTAATCTTTCCATAAATCTCACATTGATCTCTCCTTAATTGTTGTTCAAGTTTGTTCCTTTTGGGTAATTGAATATTATTGGGTTATTATTAGAGGATTGACAACCCTTCATCAATCAATCAAGTTTCTTCTTTTATTCTTTGCGTTATTATTTTGGAATCCCCATAGGTATAATTCTCTCAATCCTTGTTTTAATTATTGCTAATCTTTCTTACTTATCCATCATGTTTTACCTTGTTAATATGATTGACAACCTTGTTAGCATGTTAACCTTGATAATGAGTGAGTAGTCTCTTAGCTAGGATTAGTGGGTAATTAAGGGAAACCTGTAATACCCGCCCTTTTAGGGATACCTTTGACCAGCGTTGACTGCCCTTGGGAGCGGAGTAACCTTAGGGAAGTATACCAAAACCTGTTTGAGCAGCGAGTAAGAGTGGTGCTCGACCGAGTAGAGGCTACTCGATCGAGTGGCTAGGGTACTCGATCGAGTAGGGTGTTACTCGATCGAGTATGTTGGGTACTCGATCGAGTGCCCGGTTTCCAGCGAGGGTTATATATCGCGTTTTGTTATATCCGCAAACCACTTTCGCCACTTTCCTCCTATCCTTCAGCCGCCTCTTTCCCTTCCCTTCACCTCAAAACCTCCATGGATGCCTCTTGAAGATCCTTACGCCTTAGAAGAACGTTCCTTGAGTCGGGTAGCGGTCTTTTGCCTTGTCTCTCCCCAATAGGTATGTCATAATCATCATCCGTGCCTCTGTTTCTATAGCTAGGGTTTGTTCGTTAGTAATAGATGTTTGTATGATGGTTATAGGCTTTGCTTTTGGCTGGATGTGTTATCGTCGGCGTGGATTGGTTGCGGTTGCGTAAAGGTAGGTTCGCCTACTCAGTTTCTGTAGACAGTCTAGTGTGTCGGTCGATGTGATAATATTGCACTTGTTTGGTATAGCGATTTGTGTGTATTGCGATTGTGGTTGCGGTTGCTGATGATGGTTCTCGAGATGCGTTCTCGGCTGAGTGGGGTCACTTGCGGGAGTGACTTCACGCCCTAGTTTCGCCCTTCGTGGAACCCGCCACGGAAGGGGATGTGCACATTAATGAGCAGGGTTATCGCTCGTACGATGAGCGGGGCTTAGGTGGGAACGGCTGCGGTCCCCCACTGGCAGGGCTGGTCCAGTGGACAGTCAGTGACAGGTTGTTTAAGTTGTGGCGACTGGATTTGGGTTTGGTAGCGTTGATAGTATTGTTGTTTGTAGCGGTCTTTGCATTGTCTTGTCTCAGTACTGACCTTGTGTGGTTGTTTGTTTGTTATGTGTCTGCCGTGATCCCTTATGGTGAGCAGTCGGTCTTAGCAGGTGTTGATGATGTGGATAGCTGATTTCCGGGCAGGGATGAGTCTTCACGAGTTGTGTTGGTCATAGCGAGTAGTCCTTGAGTTGTACCCTTTGTATTGTATTTTGACTTAAATCACTTGTAATATAAATTAATAGTTCTTTTATTGACGTTTGATAACTGCTTTCCTCGGGCAACCGAGATGGTAATGCCCTTATATGCTAAGGAAGGCCTAGTTAAGGCTCCTCTGGATATCGGGGTGTTACAAAGTGGTATCAGAGCGACGATTTTGGAACCTGTAGCAAATGAACATAAGGAACGTAGAGAGTCTAATAAAATGAACCTGGTGTATGTAAGATGGGAGCCCCGGCTGATGCTAGATTTTGGGTGGGTAGGCGCCCTCATTCCAAAATCTTGGCCCCATGATACTTAAGCCAGTCACATGGGATGGGGAATGTGGAGTCCGTGTGTCTCTGTGTGTGCTCTGTATGATAATTGTACCGGAGCTACCTCCGGTTAAGTTTTGTTAGAATTAATAACAGGAATGCTTGGATCGAATATAGTAATTGTTGATGAAATTATAGAGTTCCTTGAATAATTAGTGAACCTATATGATAGCTATGTGATGCGTGACGAAATTTTTCGTCATGGAATGCGTGAAAGCGTGAATTGGAATGTGCAATATGGATAGCGAACACGTAGGTGTTTGTTATAAAATTTATGAGTTAGTTGAAATTTTTCCGCTGCGATATATTTAAAGTATGCAAAATAGATTGCTTAGAATAGCACATAAACATAATTGATTAAGTAATTCGCGAGGTATGTAATTGTGTAATATTTATACGTTTCAATTTGATGTGAACATGGGTTTAGTAATAGTATGTAAAGTACGTAAGTGTAATAAAATGGCACGGCTGGGTTTAGGCATAACTCGGTGACAGGTAGACCGAGTTGAGTAATTTGTATAACGTAACGTGAAATGTCTCTTAGTTGTTGAAGAATTGTATTTTGTGTAACAAAGGTTATGAAACATGATTGAATGCGATAATTAGTGTCGAATCCCGAACTTAGTTGGACTCGACACATGGTGTTGTTTTGCAGGTATCCTCGACTTACTTCGTACCTATGATCGAGTACTTAACTATACTTGACCGAGTGCGAGCGCTTACTTGACCGAGTAGACCTCACTCGATCTAACTAGGAGGCTAAGATGTCGGAATGTGGGAAAATTCCTGCAGATACTCGACGATTTGGGCTCCTACTCGATCGAGTAGGGTGGTACTCGATCGAGTACCCCAGGCACTCGATCGAGTAGGTTACTGTACGGTTATTTCTGCGGGTTTTCTTAAAACCCTTTACCTTTCTATTTCTTCTTCTTATTCTTCCATATTTCGACACAACCATCTTAAAAACACTCTCAATTCCTTTTCTACCTCTCAAAACCTCTCTTTCTCTTGGGTTGGTAGTGATTGTTAGGGGTGATTTTTCTTGCTTAATTCGTTTCTTTATCTTACTAATCAATCAAGGTATGTAGTTCTTCTCAATTTATGTGATTTATTATTTTGAATATGTCAAAATAGTGTAGTAATCTGAAATTTTCGATTATAATGATCAAATTGGTACTTTTAATTGTTGAAATATGATTCATATGACTTCTTTTCATGGTTGTTGGTGATTATATGTTGTAAAATTAGATTGGAAATTGCAATAGTGAACCCGAAATTTCTAGGGTTACAAATCTGAAATTGATTTTTGATTGCTTTACTTTGATTAGATGATGGAATTAAGTACTATACATTGTGTACACCATGTGGAAGTATGAATTTTGATGATTATCACCTTAGAAAGTTGCCTTAAAACTCCGCCTTAAAAGTGTCTTATGAGAAATTCGTGATCGAGAATGAGAAAATTGATGTTGTAATTGGCAATGTAAGCATAAATAGGATTCCAATATGATAAAAGAAACAATGATTGATGAATACATGCCACAATTCTCACATTTGTAAAGACCAAATCGAAAATTTTGATTGAGTTGTTTTATATAATAGTGAAGGTGATATTGGTTTGTCATATATTATTCTTTCTCTTGCATTAGTGACATGTAGTTTGTAATGTAAATGGAACAACCTTTAGAAGCATGCTAGGATATTCAAATTCTTTGAGTATATGTGTCCACAGGCCAAACATTCGTAATTATGGTTTATAAGTGGCTACAAACTGAGATCATAGGATAAAATTGAGGCAACTATAGATGATATATGAATACCTAGCGAAACATCTAAGTTAAATGACATTAACTATGAGCCTCGGGCATGGAATTGGTTAGCAAGTTAGTGAAGTTGCTGATTGTATAAAACTCGAATTGTGTAAAGTGTATGCCAACATGTCTTATACAAATTGCTTGAGCTTATATGTCAAAAATTGAAATCTGTTGATAAACACGTGCACTTACCTTAATATTCAAGTTTAAATAACATGAATTATGTGCTTCACATGTCAAAATTGTTGGGAAATTCTCGTGCTTAGTGGGTATGCGAATTTAAGATTACATGAATTAAGTGTTTGGATGTTTATACAAGTTGTTTGGACTTATGCCTAAAACAGATGCCGAGACTAAACCTTGGAACCCGTCAGAGTAAACGGGGAAGGGTTGATCCACTTGAGAGGGGGGAGGCTAGTGGACCGGTAGTACCCGCAGTCCCTGAGTACCCTTCTGTGGTCTTTGTTAACTTTAAGCAAAGAGAGCGTTTTGTAGCTTTACGTAAACGCAAGATGAGACCCACAAAGTGTATAGACACCGGTGTGCTAGAGGAGTTGGAAATAGAGACGGATGTCCGTCATATATTTGAGACCTTGGGTTTTATTGGTTTGTACCGGCTGAGGAAGCACACTTACCCTTTTCTTACCCTAGAATTCATGAGCTCTTTTAACTATGACCCAGCGGGTCAGACGGTCGAGTTTAGATTGATGAATACTAGCTTCTTGTTGACCATGGATTTGTTTGCCTCTCACCTTGGGTTGGCCAAGCCTCCCAAGGACTCCATCACCGACATCCCGGTGAGTGCGGCTCGCCGCCTAATGCCTTGCTTGACTGGGAAGCAAGCTCCCACCGCGAGCAATATGCTGATTAATGACGTTCATCACATCACCTTGAGAATTTTTCTCCGTTCTCTTTCAAACCTCCTCTATGACCGGAAAGATATCAGTAAGTTGAATAACCATGAGGTTTTACTTTTGATGTCGTACCTCAATCCGGAGCGGGCCAAGAAAGTGGTCTTCAATGCTCCTTCCATAGTTTGTGCTGCTCTTGCCTTGATGGCTTCCTCTACTTCTCTGCACTGAGTGTGGTGCCATTGCCACTCGGTTAGCTGAAAAGCTAACCTCCTTTGAGGCTTCTTGGCGACGTGCCTCTAGCTACCCCTGTGCCTACCATGGATCGTGAGTACTACCTCGACCTGAAATGGTTGAGAACCTTAGCTGACGGTAGCCTAGCATGGAGAGTACATGGCATGAGTTGGATGAAGATCCCAGCCCCCGAGCATCTTCCAGCCACGGAGCCCTTGGAGCCGGCAGTGGTAACTGTGGATGGGGACGACGAGGAGGAGGAGGAGGAGGACGAGGATACACCCCGCCAGCTGCAGACCTATCTCATTGATGGCACCATCCTCACGGAGATGCCGGAGCCGACGAAGGGTGAGAACGCGGGAGTTCAGGTGGCAGAGAGGCCTAGGGTGGTGAGGGGACCCCGACGAGTGAGGGAGAGGGCCCCGGAGGCTAGGACACAGCCGGAGGCACAGCAGCAGCAGCAGCCTTTCCCGTTCTACCCTTATCTTGATACACCGGAGACGCGGTCCAGCTACTTGTCGGAGAGAGTGTCATCTACTTTGACACTCCGGAACATGCATGAGATGGCGTACACTCAGGGGATAGGGACAGAGGGACCGCATCCAGTTTGGTGGAGTGGAGTTGGGAGCTACTCGGGGGTTTTCCATGCCTACGGGGTGGATCAGTCGACGTGGGGGACACCCCAGTCCTTCCCTTACGGCGGCTTGACTCCATGGTACGCAGGCCCAGGAGCGGGAGGAGGAGCAGAGGAGGAGTGGATGCGGGGATTGGGACATCAGGAGCTGGTACTTCGGGTGGTGGTGATGATGAGGTGATGTTCGAGCAGCAGCAGCAGGAGTGATACTCCTTGTTTTTATTTTCATTCGTGATTGTTGATAGTAGTTGATGTTAGATGGTGGTATGGTTGCTAGACTTTGATAGCTGTTTCCTTTTGTTTTGAAACTTAGTTGGATCTGTATGATTGGCCATAAGGCCGAATTTGATATTCTAACCAGTGTGCAGGGTATTAGAAGTCGGGAGTCGTCCGACTCGATTTTATATGTCAAGTATGCGCATGGGTGTTAGCTCGTGATGATTTATGAGGAGTAGGCTGTAGGTACTCGATAGAGTACCCCGTACTCTATCGAGTAGTAGCTGCAGGATGACATAAGAAAAAGCATTTCGATCTAGGGCTACTCGATCGAGTAGCCAACACACTCGATCGAATAGCATGGCACTCGATCGAGTACCGATACTTACTCGATCGAGTGTCATCATACAGGAAGTTTTTGAAAATTAAAAATGTTCAATTGTTCTATAATTACGATTTCAATGTTTAAAGTAGTTGTGAGTACGTAGTAACACCTTTGAACCGTTAATTTCATATGTTACAAGTCGTGATTGAAGTTTTATAAGCATATTGGTCACAATTAGTGAGGCGGTAATAATTTCTTGTGGCTTTATTTTGTATGCCCTTTTACGATCTATTTGTCGGAGTGGTAGTTTCTCGTACATTTGTACTTACCATAGTAATACATGTTATCAATCGGTGGCTAGTTATTCCGGTGACGTGCGTATGGTTTTAAATTTAACGAGTGTATAATTAGTGCGTAATGTCCATAATAAACTATACGGTTTCCTTTAATGATTAAGATACAAATAATATTTAACACGCGTTGGTGTTTGGGTGGTGAACTTCGGGGACGAAGTTCATTTTTAGAGGGGAAGAGTAATGACGCGAAATAAAAAGGTTGTTTTTGAATAATGTCTTGCTTGTTCATAATGTTGTTAGTGGTTGTTTGTAATGTCGTCGGTATCATGCGTGAATAATGCGTCGTTTGTTTATAATGTTAGCGGTATCATGTTTTGCTTTAACTGCAAAAGAAATAAATTTGTAAGGTTACGGTGTGATAAATTGTGCTCGAGTCACGTTGCCAATTAACATGGTGGCGTTGGTTGTACCATATGATAATTTATATGAGACATGTTTTAGATGGATGGTTGGATAGTAATTATTGCGAGTTGGATGCTTTATATATGTGTAAGATAACGGTTGACTGTGATAGAGGTCGCATGATAGTGACAAGAGTCGATAGGTATAAACGTGGTCGGTGATGATAATGACATGGGGGGGGAATCGTATTATCGAGAGGTAAGGTTTTGACCGGAAGTTGGTAAGGTGGGTGAGTCCGTGTTGTGAGCGGGAGAGGTGAGTGAACTTCGGGGACGAAGTTCTTTTTAAGGGGGGAAGACTGTAATACCCGCCCTTTTAGGGATACCTTTGACCAGCGTTGACTGCCCTTGGGAGCGGAGTAACCTTAGGGAAGTATACCAAAACCTGTTTGAGCAGCGAGTAAGAGTGGTGCTCGACCGAGTAGAGGCTACTCGATCGAGTGGCTAGGGTACTCGATCGAGTAGGGTGTTACTCGATCGAGTATGTTGGGTACTCGATTGAGTGCCCGGTTTCACGAGGGTTATATATCGCGTTTTGTTATATCCGCAAACCACTTTCGCCACTTTCCTCCTATCCTTCAGCCGCCTCTTTCCCTTCCCTTCACCTCAAAACCTCCATGGATGCCTCTTGAAGATCCTTACGCCTTAGAAGAACGTTCCTTGAGTCGGGTAGCGGTCTTTTGCCTTGTCTCTCCCCAATAGGTATGTCATAATCATCATCCGTGCCTCTGTTTCTATAGCTAGGGTTTGTTCGTTAGTAATAGATGTTTGTATGATGGTTATAGGCTTTGCTTGCTTTGGTGGATGTGTTATCCGTCGGCGTGGATTGGTTGCGGTTGCGTAAAGGTAGGTTCGCCTACTCAGTTTCTGTAGACAGTCTAGTGTGTCGGTCGATGTGATAATATTGCACTTGTTTGGTATAGCGATTTGTGTGTATTGCGATTGTGGTTGCGGTTCCGATGATGGTTCTCGAGATGCGTTCTCGGCTGAGTGGGGTCACTTGCGGGAGTGACTTCACGCCCTAGTTTCGCCCTTCGTGGAACCCGCCACGGAAGGGGATGTGCACATTAATGAGCAGGGTTATCGCTCGTACGATGAGCGGGGCTTAGGTGGGAACGGCTGCGGTCCCCCACCGGGCGCGGTGGGTCCGGTGGACGATCGATGTGACAGGTTGTTTAAGTTGTGGCGACTGGATTTGGGTTTGGTAGCGTTGATAGTATTGTTGTTTGTAGCGGTCTTTGCATTGTCTTGTCTCAGTACTGACCTTGTGTGGTTGTTTGTTTGTTATGTGTCTGCCGTGATCCCTTATGGTGAGCAGTCGGTCTTAGCAGGTGTTGATGATGTGGATAGCTGATTTCCGGGCAGGGATGAGTCTTCACGAGTTGTGTTGGTCATAGCGAGTAGTCCTTGAGTTGTACCCTTTGTATTGTATTTTGACTTAAATCACTTGTAATATAACTTAATAGTTCTTTTATTGACGTTTGATAACTGCTTTCCTCGGGCAACCGAGATGGTAATGCCCTTATATGCTAAGGAAGGCCTAGTTAAGGCTCCTCTGGATATCGGGGTGTTACAAAACCAAACATGGGAATGATTCATGCTTAATCTAATATGTTCACATAATTAATTTGCTTGCTTGTTGTGATGTCAACTTATGCACATGTTATGTTTGATGAAATGCTAAGCCTATGAATCCTTGCATTTACAACCAACTCTTATCTATTCAACTTGACTAGTAAGATATAAACCAACTCGAGTCTCGTTAGACCATGCATAGAAGTTTATTAGGAGGAAAGTAAGTCGACTTGTAGGTGTTGTACAATCTAATCGATTCGGCTCCGGGACCCAACTCTTCCTAAGGACTGTAAGACATAAACCAACTCGGTTCCTCCACAACATTAATTGCTTGCAATATTGTAAACATGTTTGTATGATCAATACCATGAATCCCCTATGACCCCATGATATCCTAGCACTTTATGTAACACCCCGTATTTTATTAAGTTGGATAAAATTCTTTTAATTGCTATTTTGAATTTAATTACATCATTTAACGATTTATATATATATATGCTTAGCTAATTAATTAATTTCATCATAATTCGATACGTTAATTTTAATAATCATTAATAAGTTTATTTAAAGTTAGTTCGAGTTTATTGAAGTTAGTTCGAGTTTATTTATTTAATAATTTCCGATCCTTTTACGAGTCCTTTATGAAAGTCGGCCCTTAGTGCATTCAAAACGGATTTAGGAAAAGTCATCCAATTAGCTATTTTGAGTTATTTTGCTAAATTATCAAATTTCGTTAAACTCCGCTAATTTAGTAAAAATCGTTAATAACTCCGATTCGAATCGAATTCCTATTATTTCCGTTAGCTGGCTGAGTTTATTTTATTTTCACTCATTAAATTTATTTATTATTGATTCCGTTTTATTACTGAAACTTTTAATAAACCGATTTTATTAACTCGAGACGATTTTAAAAAAACGAGCGAAATTACTTAACGATGAAGAAAGATACGTATAATAAATAGCAGGCTAGCAGGCTGCTGTCTCATTTTCCCACGTCTCTTTTCTTCTTTTCTTCTTCTTCGTCCTTCTTTTTCCTTCTGTTTGTTCCTTCTTCAACTTTTTTCTATAATCCGTCCTGGTGCTCCGTTTGTCATCCGTTTTCAACTATTTTTGTTCCATAGCGCTCCTCTCGTCGTTCTCGTCAATCCGTTGTAAGTAAAATTCATTTTCGTCATGTATTTTTACAAACGCAATTTATACTTTCAGCTTTATTTATTATAAGACGGTTGTAGATGCTAAGATAGACGGTCTTGTATAAGATTTGTTAGTCATAAATTATTAGTTCAATCGGAAAAAGGTAACAATGATAGGTTACTCAATATTACTTGTAAAATATGTTTATTTAGAATGCTGGTTAGTCTGTTTTATAGTTGAGACGGTGTATAATTATATATAGGGATCCTTATGGATGTTAATTAGTCAGTTGTATAGTTGAGACGGTGTATACTGATATGTGGAGATGATTGAGACGGTGTATACTGACCCGTAGGGATCAATTGGGATGCTAGCTAGTGAGTGGTATATTTTAAGACGGTGTATGCTGACATGTATGGATTGTTTTGGGTGCTTATTGTTGTCTTTTATAGTTGAGACGGTGTATACTGACATGTAGGGATTGTTTTGGGATGAATATTGGTTGAGACTTGGAGATGGTTGTATACATTGCTAGGACTGTTTTGGGATGGTGGAAGGCGGTAGAAATGGCCTGTCTGGTCAGCCATAATAGGTGTTGGTAGAGATGGTTCTTTGGTCGCTTAGCGGTAGGTGGGGGGAGGGCGAGTTGAACGGGGTGGTGTTGGGTTGGACACGGGGTACTCATACCCCTGTTTTTCCCCTTTCTTCCTTTCCTTTGTTTATGGTTGGGTGGTCCATTAGGCGGAGTAGTAGCTGGTTGTTTTGGTCGTAGCCTGCAGTGGCCTGGCTGTAGCTTAGCAGTGGCCTGGCCGTGGCCTAGGCAGTGGCCTAGCTAAATCACGAGTTTGAGGCCATGTGTAGTTGGTGGTTAGGCCGAGTTTGAGGTTGTCATAATAATTTTAGAGCCGTGTCTATAATTTGTTTTGACGCTAGTTTGGTTTATTTAAAATATAATTAAATTAATTTTCGTCTCTTATTTTATATAACGATAATTCGTTAATATCGTCCTTTCACATAATTATTTTAGATAGCTCATATGTGGTTGAAGATGAAGAGTAATTTTGGGTTTTAGAAGCTTTCTCAAGGTATTACTTGTCTCTTTGCTAGCGTAAGGTAACTATTCCGAGTTACTCGACGAATTAATGTCACATTAGTAGTAGATGTTGTGTTTGTTGTTTGATAAGTGTTTAGGTGATTGATAATGTGTTACTTTCGTTTTTCACATGATAGAAATTGGAAATAGCATGAGAATAATATTGCGATAAATTTTGTGATTTGGGCCAAAGTAGGCCAAGACTCTGAGCTGGGCCAGATTGACCAAATGAGTTTGGTCAAGCTAGGTTTAAACCAGTCAGCCTCGATTTGACCGATGACCCGTCGCGGGACTTGGGTCGAGGGTTTGTCTTTGAGGTGAGATTGGTTGTTATTGGAGGTTTTATGTTATGCCTTGATATTTGTAATTATCATTTCACATGTTGGTTGTTGGATGAATTGGTTGCCTTATACTTGAGTCTTCTTGCCTTGTTGCCATTTTAGCTTGTTCTCATGAATTATGAGATTAACGGTTAGCTGGAATTTGGATCATTATTGATATTGGAGATATTGTTGGATTGTCAGCTAAATATGCTCTTGCGTAACCTTTCATATGCTAGGGTGTGTATGATCATTTGAGTGTGCAAGTTTGGACTCTTTGCCTCTCTTATGGTTAATTGGGTGTCCTACTTGTCTTGGGTGGTGTGGGCTAAAGTATTCAAGCTGGGACCTAGATTGGTTTTATTTAGGTCCTAGGTGAGTATTTCGGCCTTCATCTTAGATAGGTCATTATAATCTTTGACGAGTGTATGTTCACTGCTCAATAGCCTTTGTGTTCCTGACTTGGTGGGTTTATATCCAAGTTGGGGCATGACCTCGTTACTTATTTTGAGAGTAAGTGGTCAGCTTAAGTACTAGCCAACCCTTTGGTGGACTCCTTAGGGTACTCACATGGTTTTATAAAATTGTGGGTCTTGGGTGTGGTGGTGTGTATCCGCATGTCTAGTTTTTTGATTTAGGACTAGGGTTGTGTTGTGTGTCTTGGCCATGTTTTTATAGAACCTCGAGCCAGGATACCGGTTCGATTACCTTCCCTACCTCGTGGTATAGACTCGAGTTACAAAGTGACTATTGACCGTGCTAAGAACTTATGCCTGTCTCTAGATATATTGTCCTTTCTTGTTTGATGATTCTATGAATCATAGAAGGTGAGATGCAAGCCGGCTATGGTAGATAAAGTTTGGATTCCTGGATGTTATGTGATTCACATGATAGTGTAGTATGAGTCGGTCTAGTATTCACATGCTAGGACTATGTGTTGTTATATTGTTGTTCACATGATAAGCACGATTGTCTAGCATCTATATGCTAAGGCTATGTGTTATTCATATTCATATTCTTATGTTTACATGTTATATTAATTATGACATTTCGTGGTCGGGAGAACTCGGAGTTACTCCCCACCGACCGTGGCTTTCGTATTTGTATAAAATGCGATTGTGATGTAGGTGATGCATATATGGGGTACATGGACGAGCTAGCGAGCAAAGTAACCTTGGAACCTAGATTGGCTTTATTTTATTGTGACCCTTAAACACTTTTTATGTCACATACATTTTAGGGACATATGTCTCCCTCTTTACATTTGGTTGTATAATTTGCTATTCACGACTTTAGCGATGGTTATGTTGTGAAACTTCTAGTTAGACCTTGTATGTTTGACACCTTCCAATTTGGATATCTTTATAACAGGTTCAGGTTTTAAAAATTACAGGTTTTTACCCAAATGAACCTATTACAAACATATCCATGCAGTTTTTATTTAGGAATTACGACTTTTCCGCGATAAATGAGGGTGTCACAGTTGGTATCAGAGCATATTTGCTCCCGACGCACGTTTATGCACCCCAATATAAATAACTTGACCTTAAAATAATAAACTTGAGAGATGGGTAAGATGGGTAGACTTAGGACCTTATGTTGTAGTCTCTTTGTGTTTGCTCTTTGTTAGGTACTAACCTGTTTGTTGATTGTCATTTAATAATTGTTGCGTTCTTGGATCAATGACCGTGAGCTTATCTATAGCTAATGGAGTTATTACCCTTATTATAAAAAAAAAAATTTTGAACTAAAGGTTTTGAAAATATTATAATGTTTTTCACTGGTTTTAACGTCAATTAGTGTTAAAGCTTGTTATTGGAGACGTCTGATAATTAGTTTTATCATTTGTTGGTGTAAAAATATATTTTTATGTCTTTGAATTGGAATATTGATGTTCTTGAGTGATCGCCAAGAGTATCTCCGTTCCATTGAAAGGACACTTATATTTTACGAAGATCAAGATTTAGTGCCTATTGCTGAGGATTGAAGATTTGTTCAACCTTTGAAGAATGCTTCTACTTCCTTGAAAATGTTTCTCGTTCTTTTTGTATCTCGCCTTATTCTTAATCTCTTAGTGCTTATCCTCCTTCTAAACTTCCTTCTGTTTTACTTTAAAAGCTACGCTTGTACTCCTAACTTGTCCTTTGTTCTTTGCTTATCCTCCCTTAACGCCATTAGATAGTACTCTTTCTTGTGAGGAATGTTGACCTTGGTTGGAAAATTCGACTTTTGAGGAGATTGTTTGTGTCTGACCCTTAACCCTGGTTTTGAGAGGATGTGATGTTAGAAAGACTTAGGTAATGTGATGAGACATACTTAGTGATTCTTATACCTAGTTCCTTGACAAAGTGAGTATAATCGATTGGTGGATTCTTTGTGTTAGGAATGAGTTGCCTATGTAATTAAAGTTATAGAACTTGGCTTTGTAGTTTATGTTTGGGATTTGAAAGCTTAGTAGGTTGAGCGTCGCCGCCTTAGGAGTAAACATGAGATAAGTTTAGAATATGAATTTGGAAGAAAACCCATTTTTAGATGTTAACAATCCCGTATAGATTGGGAATGTGGTTTGGTGTTAGTTGTTTCTTGAGAACTTTGTTGAGAAGTCTTTGTCAATTCATTCTTTGGTTTTTAAAACATTGAGGTTGTGTCGAGTGCTTGAGATACAGAGATGCTTTTATACTTGAGTGGTAGATTTGCTTTAGGGAAATCCTAAAATGTGATAAGATAGGTGGAAGAAGTATCTAACCGATTTATCACCCCTTAAGCGAGCATTTATTTTACCTTGACCCTTGTTTTGGGATTTGGTCGTTGTGTTATAAAGGTACAATACCCTAATAGACGTGACCTTGTTAGAGAGAACCTTAAGTTTTAGGAAGCGTATGGATTAAGCCTTAAAAATCCTCTTTCATACCATTAATCGTTTTCCTCCCTTTCGTTTATACCTTGGTTGGATTTGATTCTTAAGTATAAAAGTTCACACGTTGTTTCCTTGTCTTGAATACCTTCTTAATTCTAATATCTCTTACTGGTTGGTAACTAGTTATCTTTATGATTCGACTCTTTTAGTCTCACATCTTGACATGTTCATATATTCCTTTTTAAATTTCCTATCATTTCCTGACCTGGTTATTACCCTTTGTTTTCTAGTGATGACATTGTTGTTTGAGATTTGAGTATCTGGCATTTCCTTATTGTCTAATTTTCCTTTCTCCTTGATCATAAGCGTTACCGTTCATACCTCATTTCCTCGCTTCATCTTGCTCCTCCGTTAAGTTTGACACTTGTATCTTGTGAAACTCTATCCTTGACATCCTTGTAAATTTGACTTCAATTCTTATCCCTAGGAAGTTCGTCATACCTCTTTTGTTGGTTAAATTTGAACCCTCTTAGCATACTTGTATCTATGATGTCTAACTTACTTTTCATTTCGCAAAATTTCTAAATATTTCAAGTTACCATTTTTGGTTTGTTGTTAAAAATTTTATGTTACTATTACAAAATTTTCCCTACTTGTAAAGATTTGGAAAATGAAAATTCGATTTAATTCTCTAATTGCTCTTTGAGTATAGACTTCTTTATCATGGTTTTGAGTTGCTAAACCTGAGATTTTTGTAAATTTTATCCAATTTCTATTCACTTTGATCTAATTATGATGCTTTTGTCAAAGTTTAATATTATATTTTCAGGAATTTGATTCCCCTTTGAGTTTAAAGGTGAAACCTTTATTTCTATTTTGGCTTTTTGCAAAAGAAAATTTGAGTAGATTACCTTTCTCTTATTTTGATTTTAACGTTGATCGGATGTTAGAACTAGTTATTGGAAATGTTTGATAACTTTTTCTACGCTTGTCGGCGAATAGTTTTTGTTTTAAATTTGTCTCTGACTTGGAAAGTTAGCGTTGTTGTGTGCACGACAAGAGCAATTTCGTTCCATGAATGAGACTTATACTTTTGAAAACTCTTCGTTAATGTTTTTGAAAGTATTTTGATTTTTGATTTATACAAATGATTTGCCTTTGACCTTATCTTGGATTTGGAATGTGATGTTCTTGAATGCGCAACGAGAACACTTCCGTTCCTCTGATGAGAGTCTGGTTCTGTCGGAAAATTTTAGTTGAAGTTCTTGAAAGAATTTTGATTCTTACGATAAGTGACCTTTTAAATGTTTTGGTTACCGATTCCCATTCCAGTTTTATTTTTATAACCTTTCATTTATACTTTCAAGTTTCGAGGACGAAACTTTTTTAAAAGATGGGGTGATTGTAACACCCTGTATTTTATTAAGTTGGATAAAATTCTTTTAATTGCTATTTTGAATTTAATTACATCATTTAACGATTTATTTATATATGCTTAGCTAATTAATTAATTTCATCATAATTCGATACGTTAATTTTAATAATCATTAATAAGTTTATTTAAAGTTAGTTCGAGTTTATTGAAGTTAGTTCGAGTTTATTTATTTAATAATTTCCGATCCTTTTACGAGTCCTTTATGAAAGTCGGCCCTTAGTGGATTCAAAACGGATTTAGGAAAAGTCATCCAATTAGCTATTTTGAGTTATTTTGCTAAATTATCAAATTTCGTTAAACTCCGCTAATTTAGTAAAAATCGGTAATAACTCCGATTCGAATCGAATTCCTATTATTTCCGTTAGCTGGCTGAGTTTATTTTATTTTCACTCATTAAATTTATTTATTATTGATTCCGTTTTATTACTGAAACTTTTACTAAAACCGATTTTATAAACTCGAGACGGTTTTAAAAAAACGAGCGAAATTACTTAACGATGAAAAAATATACGTATAATAAATAGCAGGCTAGCAGGCTGCTGTCTCATTTTCCCACGTCTCTTTTCTTCTTTTCTTCTTCTTCGTCCTTCTTTTTCCTTCTGTTTGTTCCTTCTTCAACTTTTGTCTATAATCCGTCCTGGTGCTCCGTTTGTCATCCGTTTTCAACTATTTTTGTTCCATAGCGCTCCTCTCGTCGTTCTCGTCAATCCGTTGTAAGTAAAATTCATTTTCGTCATGTATTTTTACAAACGCAATTTATACTTTCAGCTTTATTTATTATAAGACGGTTGTAGATGCTAAGATGGACGGTCTTGTATAAGATTTGTTAGTCATAAATGATTAGTTCAATCGAAAAAAGGTAACAATGATAGGTTACTCAATATTACTTGTAAAATATGTTTATTTAGAATGCTGGTTAGTCTGTTTTATAGTTGAGACGGTGCATAATTATATATAGGGATCCTTATGGATGTTAATTAGTCAGTTGTATAGTTGAGACGGTGTATACTGATATGTGGAGATGATTGAGATGATGTATACTGACCTGTAGGGATCAATTGGGATGCTAGCTAGTGAGTGGTATATTTTAAGACGGTGTATGCTGACATGTATGGATTATTTTGGGTGCTTATTGTTGTCTTTTATAGTTGAGACAGTGTATACTGACATGTAGAGATTGTTTTGGGATGAATATTGGTTGAGAATTGGAGATGGTTGTATACATTGCTAGGAATGTTTTGGGATGGTGGAAGGCGGTAGAAATGGCCTGTCTGGTCAGCCATAATAGGTGTTGGTAGGGATGGTTGTTGGCTGCTTAGCAGCCGTGGGGGAGGGAGAGTTGAACGGGGTGGTGTTGGGTTGGACACGGGGTACTCATACCCCTGTTTTTCCCCTTTCTTCCTTTCCTTTGTTTATGGTTGGGTGGTCCATTAGGTGGAGTAGTAGCTGGTTGTTTTGGTCGTAGCCTGCAGTGGCCTAGTTGTGGCCTGGCTGTAGCTTAGCAGTGGCCTAGGCAGTGGCCTAGCTAAGTCACGAGTTTGAGGCCATGTGTAGTTGGTGGTTAGGCCGAGTTTGAGGTTGTCATAATAATTTTAGAGCCGTGTCTATAATTTGTTTTGACGCTAGTTTGGTTTATTTAAAATATAATTAAATTAATTTCCGTCTCTTATTTTATATAACGATAATTCGTTAATATCGTCCTTTCACATAATTATTTTAGGTAGCTCATATGTGGTTGAAGATGAAGAGTAATTTTGGGTTTTAGAAGCTGTCTCAAGTTATTACTTGTCTCTTTGCTAGCGTAAGGTAACTATTCCGAGTTACTCGACGAATTAATGTCACATTAGTAGTAGATGTTGTGTTTGTTGTTTGATTAGTGTTTAGGTGATTGATAATGTGTTACTTTCGTTTTTCACATGACAGAAATTGGAAATAGCATGAGAATAATATTGCGATAAATTTTGTGATTTGGGCCAAAGTAGGCCAAGACTCTGAGCTGGGCCAGATTGACCAAATGAGTTTGGTCAAGCTAGGTTTAAACCAGTCAGCCTCGATTTGACCGATGACCCGTCGCGGGACTCGGGTCGAGGGTTTGTCTTTGAGGTGAGATTGGTTGTTATTGGAGGTTTTATGTTATGCCTTGATATTTGTAATTATCATTTCACATGTTGGTTGTTGGATGAATTGGTTGCCTTATACTTGAGTCTTCTTGCCTTGTTGCCATTTTAGCTTGTTCTCATGAATTATGAGATTAACGGTTAGCTGGAATTTGGATCATTATTGATATTGGAGATATTGTTGGCCGGATTGTAAGCTAAATATGCTCTTGCGTAACCTTTCATATGCTAGGGTGTGTATGATCATTTGAGTGTGCAAGTTTGGACTCTTTGCCTCTCTTATGGTTAATTGGGTGTCCTACTTGTCTTGGGTGGTGTGGGCTAAAGTATTCAAGCTGGGACCTAGATTGGTTTTATTTAGGTCCTAGGTGAGTATTTCGGCCTTCATCTTAGATAGGTCATTATAATCTTTGACGAGTGTATGTTCACTGCTCAATAGCCTTTGTGTTCCTGACTTGGTGGGTTTATATCCAAGTTGGGGCATGACCTCGTTACTTATTTTGAGAGTAAGTGGTCAGCTTAAGTACTAGCCAACCCTTTGGTGGACTCCTTAGGGTACTCACATGGTTTTATAAAATTGTGGGTCTTGGGTGCGGTGGTGTGTATCCGCATGTCTAGGTCTGCGCAGATTTAGGACTAGGGTTGTGTTGTGTCTTGGCCATGTTTTTATAGAACCTCTGAGCCAGGATACCGGTTCGATTACCTTCCCTACCTCGTGGTATAGACTCGAGTTACAAAGTGACTATTGACCGTGCTAAGAACTTATGCCTGTCTCTAGATATATTGTCCTTTCTTGTTTGATGATTCTATGAATCATAGAAGGTGAGATGCAAGCCGGCTATGGTTGATAGAGTTTGGATTCCTGGATGTTATGTGATTCACATGATAGTGTAGTATGAGTCGGTCTAGTATTCACATGCTAGGACTATGTGTTGTTATATTGTTGTTCACATGATAAGCACGATTGTCTAGCATCTATATGCTAAGGCTATGTGTTATTCATATTTATATTCTTATGTTTACATGTTATATTAATTATGACATTTCGTGGCTGGGAGAACTCGGAGTTACTCCCCTCTGACTGTGGCTTTCGTATTTGTATAAAATGCGATTGACAAGTAGGTGATGCATATATGTGGTACATGGACGAGCTAGCGAGCAAAGTAACCTTGGAACCTAGATTGGCTTTATTTTATTGTGACCCTTAAACAATTTTTATGTCACATACATTTTAGGGACATATGTCTCCCTCTTTACATTTGGTTGTATAATTTGCTATTCGCGACTTTAGCGATGGTTATGTTGTGAAACTTCTAGTTAGACCTTGTATGTTTGACACCTTCCAATTTGGATATCTTTATAACAGGTTCAGGTTTTAAAAATTACAGGTTTTTACCCAAATGAACCTATTACAAACATATCCATGCAGTTTTTATTTTGGAATTACGTGTTTACTTTTCCGCGATAAATGAGGGTGTCACACTTTAAATCATTTGTTTGCATCCTTCCTTTCATTGTTTACTTTACTTTATTGTTTGTATTAGCCTAGGACACAACTACAAACCCAAATCAATCGTGACACTAGCATAAATTGAGATAGATATACTTAGAACCCAAAGCACACCGTCCCATGGATCGACCTCGACTTACCACTGACTAGTTGTTTGTTGAGTATTATAAATGTGTTTTGATTGGGTGTACAATGACACGCTCACGTAAAAAATGGCGCCGTTGCCGGGGATGGTGCTATGTGATTAAGTTCTTACTTGTTTGTCTATTTTGATTTTGCTTTCACCTTGAGGAACTTGTTCCTCAAGGATTGTTCTTACCATTCTATTGTAGTTTCCGTGCTTGTAGTTATTTCCTTGTCTTAGCTATGATAGCTCAAGACTTAACATATGGAGTATGTGGTGGATCTTTTGAGTATGACTATGGGTATGGGGAGTTTAAGGAGCAAGTCAACACAAACCTACCATACTATTCGTACAATGAAAATCCTAACTACTACCCCAAATTTTCCAACCAAAACACTCACACCCAATATCCACTTCATAATGAGTTTCAATTGCCACAATACGACCACTTTCACACCTTCCCACAACAAGAAAATGAACCCATTCAAAATGTGATTCTCCAAATGATGGGAGATCAACAAAACTTCTTCAAACAAATGCTAGAGGAGAGCCAAAAGAGGGACAATGTTCTTTAAGGCATTGTTGCCCAAGGTGAGGAATTGGAGATTCAAATTGCCCAAATGAAAGAATCCCAAGCAATCACTCCTCACCCTTCTTTTGACATTGATCATGGATGTGAATTTGAAGTAGTAACTTTTGACATGGAAGATGAGAAGTTGGAGGAGCCAATCTCTTTGAGCTCTTGTAAGTATGAAAGTGTTGTGTTCGATAAGGAAGACATGAGGTTGAGTAAGTCAAATACTCTTCGCCTTTGTGAGTATAAGGGTGTGTCCTTTGAAGTGAGTATTGAGATGTTGGAGGAAGAAATAATGAAGAAGAATGAAGCCCTCGTTTATGATTCGTATGAAGATAGCAACAATGATGATGAGCCTAAAGGATGGACTTGTAATATCACCTTGCTTGAGGAGCCTATCCTTGAGACTTTTGACATACCCTATCATGAAGAAGAACATCCTTTTGCGTATTCCTCATGAAGACTACTTGACACCTATCATGGAGCCAATGATCGTTGAGGAGGATATGGTGGACCTTCTTCAAAAGGCTAAAGCATCGTACAAAAGCTACTTGGTGAAAAAGCTCAAAGAGAAACTCGCTCGTGAAGCTACTTGTGGAAGTTTGGCACCCACAATGACAACTTCTAAGGAACTCGATCATCAATGCCATGAGAATTCTCCTTCTGCTCTTGAAGGATTGACATGTTCAAATGCTATCATCATTACCAAAATTGAAGAAGAAGTTGGTGAGTGGAAGTCTACGGATGAAAATGAACCATACTTCATGCCTAGTGTTGACAAGAATCATGGGCTTGTTTATTGGAAGCATTGGGAAAGCTCTAGTGCCAAGGACAAAGCGAAAGAAAGAACATATTACAAGCTTCCTTGGCCAAATTTCATGTTCAAATGGAGCAACCCATACTAGTGTTTATTTGGAGCTTGCTCACAAGCTTTTGATCTCCTATTAAGAGCCTTTAGCTCTATGGACAAGAATTTCTACAATTTGAACTAGTTTGGTGGAGTCCTATCTCAAACCACCATTTGTAAGATATTTCTTGGATTCCTTACTTTGTATAATATCGTACATCATTGCATTTGTATTTGATTTCTTGCATGAGAGTAGTGAGAGAAAGTCTTCTTACATTTTTATTGAGCAAATTTCAGAAAAAGATAAGGAGGAATAACAAATCGGTGAAAGGGTATGATTGTGCAAGGAAAAGAAAGAAAAAGAAGAAAAGCAGCAAAAAACGGCCATCCCGAGGGCTGGACGCCCGTCCAGGGCCCTCATCGCATTAATGTTTA
Source organism: Silene latifolia (assembly GCF_048544455.1). Taxonomy (NCBI): domain Eukaryota; kingdom Viridiplantae; phylum Streptophyta; class Magnoliopsida; order Caryophyllales; family Caryophyllaceae; genus Silene; species Silene latifolia. The sequence continues at coordinate 88,713,506 of NC_133534.1, forward strand.
GCACTGTCTCAGAATCTGAGCGGATTCAGCACAAGACACCAGTCTTCCCCTCAAGACGCTCGTATTCTCCACGGGACGCCCGTCTTGGAAGACACCTAAGGCAAAAGTTTTGAAACTGCCAGGAAATCCGAGCGGATTTTTGAGAAAACGCCCGTCCCGAGTAAGATGCCCGTCCTAAAACAGAAGACGCTCGTCTTCTGCATGCTCCAGATTTTGCTGAGGTCCTGTCTCAAAATCCGAGCGGTTTTTAAGAGAGACACTCGGATTCTACAGGCCAAAGACGCCCGTCCCGCATGAAAGACGCTCGGATTGAGGTCTTTTTCTCAAACCATCCGGCCAGGCCCCACCCTTATCCGCTCGGCTTCCCCTTTTCTTCTATAAAATCATCCCCTTTCTCCCTCATTTCATCACCTTATCTAACCCTAAAACACTCATCTTCATTCTCAAAAACACTCCCCTCACATCAAAAGCTAACAAAAACCCCATTTTCTAAACTTCAAGATGATGAACCTCAAGGGCAAGGTTAAGAAGTTTGTTGAATCCGCCGAAAGGAAACGCAAGGGATCATCCTCTTCAACTCCGCGAGAGGTAGTGCCACCAAGGAACTTCCGTCCCATCATAAGAGGAGGAATAGAGCAACTTGAGTACTTCCTAGAGGTACTTTTCGAATCCGATGCCCACCGCAAGAACTTTGTCAAATTGCTAGGTAAGAACTATGAACCCACTCAATTCATAGATACTAAGGTGTTGGAAGTCCTTGGGATAAGGTACCACACCGAGATGTTCTTTTGATGGCTTAGGGATTGGAAAACTTTTCCATGCCCATGAGGAGACGTACCTTAGTCTCACCGTGGAATTTTTGAGTAGCCTTCGTATTGTCACGAATACTCGAACCAATGTGGGCATGGAGTTTAGGTTGTGCAACCTAGACCATAGCCTTACACTTGATCAATTTGCCCACATTTTCGGTCTTGTTGTGCCCACCAACTTTACCGAAAAACCTGCTGATTTCGAAGTGGACCTACTTTGGAAGGCTATTTCCGGGAGGGATTTTACCGGTTTAAATAAATGCTATACCATCGCCATCCAACATCCGGTGATTCGGATCACCGAACGCTTTGTGGCCGGTACCATCAATGGGAGGTACGAACAAGATAGGTGTACTCTCATTGATTTAACATTTCTTGAGTCCTATTTAAATGTTCGGGGGAAGAGGCGCTATAACTTCCACACCCCCCTTGAGATACTTACAAGGTTTCATGATTTTGCTCAAGGGACCACCCAACTCAAGACCTTCGTAATGGGAGGTCTAGTTACTATTTTGGCCAACTACCTTTGCCCCGGGTTCAACTACCAAGGGATTTATGCTCCTCTTGAGGGGAGTACTTTAATTGATGAACACGCCGTCTTCACCCACCATCGGTGGTGTAAATACTCTCAAGAAGGGAGTGTATAATGGCTCACATACGGGTACACCTCCATCATCCTTTCGGGTTGGAATATACCGGGCACCGACCCAAGATTGAGCCCATATTCGCCTGCGCCAAGCTACCTCCTTGATATCCAAATCCTCGACAATCCCCCTCAAAGGGAAGAGGCACCCCGCCAACAACAAGTACCTCGTGGGGTACCGGCAAGGTCTACTCTCCCACCTTCCTATGTGCCTATCCCACCATACCCTACTCCTTATACCGAATTCCGACCGGAAATCCCCAATACCCCGGATATTAATGATTTGATGAAACTCATGAATAGAGTGGACCTCTGGGTACATGAAGGGAGGGTCGAAAACTACTTAGCCCTTTATCCCCAATACTATAACATGGCTCAACATGGGTATATTGACCCCAATGGTCCTAAACCCTCTTGGGCCCAACCACAACATTTGTTCCCTAATCAAGGGGACCAAGCTTGGAACCTCGGTGGTGGAGGGTACTCGGGCCAAGGCGGAGGGTATGACCAAGGAGGGTACTGGGGCCAAGAAGGAGGGTATGACCAAGGCGGGAGTTCTCACCGGTATGGATACCCCCAAGATGAGGATGATGACGAGTGAAAGAGTCCTCCCTCATCACCTCTATTTGTATGATACTGTTCTCTCTCTCTCTCTCTCTCTCTCTCTCTCTCTCTCTCTCTCTCTCTCTCTCTCTCTCTCTCTCTCTCTTTTGTATATACATTGCATTTAGTGTAGCTTTCGCTTGCATTTGTAACATATTGCATTTGCATTAGTTAGTTCATATACTATAGTTGCATTGTAATATATCTCACATGATTCATGTAGATAGTTGCATATAGACTAGAATTCATGCATAGTCACTAATGACCAATCCTATTTTTTTCTACACTAGAAATAGTGTTTAAATCGGTTTGGCGAGGTTTGATCATAAGTGACCATAGTTTAAAACATGCATCATATAATATATTTTAGATTGCATTCATTTGTTATATATCTCATATAGAATTGCATTTAGTTAGAGCATACATTCATTCATACCATATCATTGCATTTGTACTTTATTTCAAAAAATCAAAAATCCAAAATCATGTTTTTCTTGTTATTCCTACTCCTACATGTACATTGAGGACAATGTCCAAAATAAAGTGGGGGATGAGAATTTATATTCCGAAATGCATAAAAATTGAAAAATTTCAAAAAAATCACAAAAATATGTCCTTTAATTTTATAAAAACAAAGCCCATAAAAATTTGAAAATTTCAAAAAATCAAAAAAATGTTCTTTAATTTAGTAGTGTAGAATTGTATATACTTGTGTTTTTGTTCTCTTCTCACATAGATACAACACTACATTTGAGGCATTAGCAAGGAAAAATGAAGACCGCTTGGTATGATCGTTCTAATCTCTATTTCCCTTCCATTTCTTTTTCATTATTCATATGAGGAGGATGGGCTTACATGTCAAGGAGGATGTGGTGTATTTTGTTGTTGCGGTTTGTGTATCTATGTGTTGTTAGGAGTTGCATTTAGTTTATATGGCATATTAGTTGGTAGAATCATATGCATTAGGATGTATATATGTTAGTTGCATCATGGCATGTAGTTTGCATGGTTAGAAACATTTTGTGAAACCGTCTACTTGGGAAGCTTGACAAGTGTATATAGGCCCTAGTAGATGCTTTTTCTTCTTAAGACTTTGTTTGTTAGAATACTTGTAAAACACCCTAGGATGTGTCATTCTAGTATCCTTTGACCCATGGATTAAGGCCTAGTCGAGAGTACCTTGCGGTGTGATAACTCCTTGGCTACCGTTTATTCCAAGGTGACCCTTTAAACCATGCAACCAACCATCATTCATCTATGTTCTACCACATTTTGTAATAAAAAAGGGAATGGACACAAAAAGAAATTGATTTGAGTTCAAAGAAATGAAAAGAAAAGTGAAAAAAAGTTTGCAAAATGCATCAAATGAAAAGAGGAGCAAAAATAGACTCCTAAAGCTTCAAATATAAGGCACCCTCACTACATATAGGGTGACTTTGAAAATGTTCAAAAAGAAATGCAAAGAAAAGTTGAAAAGTTGTCAAGTATTGAAATGCCAAACATCAGAGAAATGGTAAAAGAAAGTGTTCTCAAATGTTATATGCGATAAGAAATTGGGGGAAAAACAACAACAAAAGCAAACTCCCAAATGAAACTCAAATATCTATTGATCCCTTTATCCATCGTATCCATTTTTGTGCATGGTAGAGAGGGGACGACCTGTCTTCTTGTCTAGGCAAGAGGGGGAATTCCGCGATCCTCCAGTGTTTCTAACACCATAGGGAGTCTACTCTCGACAAAAGCATTTAACGATTGAGGACAAAGGTACCCTAGCTTGACACAACTTGGAGGTGATTTATTGGTATCCTTCTAGGCTTAGTAGTTTGAAGAAATTGAATCTATGAAGTAGTGTGTACCCTTGAATTTCTTCCCTTGTAGATAATTTTCGCCACTTAGATGAGGAAAGTGGCTATTCTTTTGTTGATGCATCCATTACTTGATTTTGTGTGCTTTAATGCTTGGATGTGTCGCCATTTTGGCAAGACCCACCTTGCCTTGCAAGAAGGCATCCTACCTCATGGTTGTCTTGTTGAGAGTTGAAGGGGCGGTGTTAGACCCGCTAATTATCTCATATCGGCTATATTATTAGGATAGTTAAAATAAAGGTCTAGTTTTTGTCACCTCTTTACTCGGGACGAGTAAAGGTTCGGTTTGGGGATATTTGATGTGACCATTATTTGAGCATATTTAGTCCCCTAATTGAGCCTATTTTGGATACTATTATATCATTCCATGGCCATTTTATCCGTCAAAACCTTCCTATTTGCTTTCCTAGTGCATTTCGTATGTTTTGTCGGAAAGAAGATAATTAGGCGGAAAGAAGATAAAAAGAAAGTGAAGAAAAGGATTCTGAAGCAGAACCCGAGCGGCCAAACAGGCAAGACGCCCGTCCAGAATGACAATCCGAGTGTCCAAGCAACAAAGACGCTCGGATTCCTCTACTAAAATCCGAGCGGATTTGCCGAAAGACGCCCGTGCACCCCCTCAAGAATCCGAGCGTCTTCCCTTCCTGGACGGACGGACCGCAAAGTCTTCAGCCGAGATGGTCATCCCTCCAAAAAGACTAGCATTTCCCTGCTTAAAACTCAAAAATGTAATTACTAATTTAGCCTTAGTTAACCTAATGAAGCTCTACTATATATACCCCATTTGTAAATAATTATAATAGAGAGTTTTAGATCAGATTAAGCCTCCACATTAGAAATTCCTTTTAGATTCAATTAGGAGTAGATTAGAATAGATTACTCTTTAATCTTTCCACAAATCTCATATTGATCTCTACTTAATTGTTGTTCAAGTTTGTCACTTTTGGGTAATTGAAGATTATTGGGTTATTATGGGAGGATTGACAACCCTTCATCAATCAATCAAGTTTCTTCTTTTATTCTTTGCATTATTATTTTGGAATCCCCATAGGTATAATTCTCTCAATCCTTGTTTTAATTATTGTTAATCTTTCTTACTTATCCATCATGTTTTACCTTGTTAATATGATTGACAACCTTGTTAGCATGTTAAACTTGATAATGAGTGAGTAGTCTTTTAGCTAGGATTAGTGGGTAATTAAGGGAAACCAAACATGGGAATGATTCATGCTTAATCTAATATGTTCACATAATTAATTTGCTTGCTTGTTGTGATGTCAACTTATGCACATGTTTTGTTTGATGAAATGCTAAGCCTATGAATCCTTGCATTTACAACCATCTCTTATCTATTCAACTTGACTTGTAAGATATAAACCAACTCGAGTCTCGTTAGACCATGCATATAAGTTAATTAGGAGGAAAGTAAGTCGACTTGTAGGTGTTGTACAATCTAATCGATTCGGCTCCGGGACCCAACTCTTCCTAAGGACCGTAAGACATAAACAAAATCGGTTCCTCCACAACATTAATTTCTTGCAACATTGTAAACATGTTTGTATGATCAATACCATGACTCCCCTATGACCCCATGATATCCTAGCACTTTAAATCATTTGTTTACATCCTTCCTTTTATTGTTTACTTTACTTTATTATTTGTATTTACCTAGGACACAACTATAAACCCAAATCAATCGTGACACTTACCAGAAATTGAGATAGATAGACTTAGAACCCAAAGCACACCGTCCCATACCTTGAGTAATCATCTACAAGAACGAAGACGTACCTGGATCCTCCTCTACTCCTTACCTTCATAGGTCCACATAAATCCATGTGTACTAATTCCAAGGCTTGATTTGTGCATACTACTCTTTTAGGTTTGAATGATGATCTTACTTGTTTGCACCTGGCACACGTATCACACATCTTTTCTTGGGCGAACTTGATTTTAGGTAACCCTTCAACCAAGTCCCACTTCTTAAGTTTGTTCAAGGTTAGTGAGCTAATGTGGCCAAACTGTTTATGCCATAAACAGGGATCATCATGTGTAACTTTCATGCATGAAAAAGAGTTAGTAGGCACAACATTTATATCTACCATATAAACATTTCTTTTCCTGTGGCCTTCAAGAATAACATTGCTAGTTCCTTCGATTATAATGCGACAACTATCAGTATAGAAAACGACTTTGTTACCTTTGTCGCATAGTTGAGATATGCTTAGCAAGTTATGTTTTAGACTGTCCACGAGATAAACATCAATGATCGCGTGAGACTTAGAAATTCCGATTTTGCCAACGGCGATTACTTTTCCCTTTTTGTTGTCCCCGAACGTCACTTTTCCTCCGTTGATGGGCTTGAGTGAAAGAAACAAATTCTTGTCTCCGGTCATGTGTCTTGAACATCCACTATCAAGATACCACTGATTTGTTTCTTTCACTACTACCTGCAGAAGGGATTAGATACAGTTTTTAGGTACCCAAGCTAAGTTTGGTCCCTTATGATTAGTCACTCAATATACTAAATCCTTTCGTACCCAAACTTTTCTAATGGTCGTTTTTCTAAACCTTGGGTGATTTTGGTTAGGAGGAATTCTAGGTTTGGTCTTTCTCTCGGTCGAGGAATTTCTCTGGGTCTATCTTGACTGTTTACCTTGTGAATAGGTTTACTAGGTTTAGGTTGACAAGGTTTTTGTGAAGTGCTAGGTTTCTTGGTGTAGTCAAAGGCCATGTCATAGAACCAATGAAATTTGTTATTCCTTTCTTCGTTAGGTTCATTTATGGGGGTTTCATCATCCTCGACAATTGTGTCAACCGTTTTAGCATGTTCGGCATTTTTTCGTATATCATGAGTCTTTTTGACACAGTTGTTTTGGATGTGATCCGTATGACCACAGTAAATGGAAATCAGATATTCAGGAAGATCAGCATACTTCCTTTTTCTGAAATCAAAATCCGAAGGTGTTGATTTGCATTTAGAGTGATCTCGACGGCTGTAGCACTCATGTCCTAACCCCATCTTCATATTATTGTCAGATTGTTCGGTTAGGAAGTTTAGGACTTTTGTGCTACCTTCCCACTTATCATGGACCTTCCTAGCATGTAGAAGTAGGTCTTTTAGGGTTTTAATCTCTTCTTGACATTTCGTGTGATCTACATCATTATCTTTCTTAAAGTTATCACAAAAGTCTTGGAATCGTTTGTTAATAAGGAAAACAATATCGGAATGTTGTTTCTTAACATTGATCATGTCGGTCTTAGATTCCTTTAATTTGTTTGAAAGGGAATATGTCTCTTTATTTTGGTCTAAGATCACTACTTCATCAGATGTGACCTTAGTTTCCAAAAGTTCTGTGGCTTTTCTAAGTTCTAAAGTTATAGATTCATTAGCTATAACTTTGGCTTAAAGATGCTTGATAGTAAGCTTTAGGTCTGAGGTTATAGCTTCATTAGCTATAACTTTGGACTCTAATTCCTTCTTTTCAGCCATAGTAGAATCTAATGTTGTTGCTTTCTCAGCTATAACCTTAGATTTTAACTTCTTAGCTTTGGCCTTCAGAGTATGATTCTCTTCTCCAATTTCGAGAATCTGTTCCTTTAGATCTTTTAGCTCCAAGTCCTGTTAGTGACACTTTTCGAGAGATTGTTCAAAGAATTAAATTAAAGCACTTTTACACAAATTCTTAACGCATTTTTTAAGCTCAAGATAACTTACCTCTTCATCGTCCTCTTCGTCTGATTTTCCAAGAAAGCAATAGTTTGAGTTTGAGTTTGTGCGTTCATCATCGCTGTCGGAGATTAGGTCAAGACTAATACTACTGAGACAAAGGTTGGCTACTTCGTCGTCTTTAGATCCCTCGTCATATTCTAAGTCAAGGTCTCCCCAACACGAAGCCATCATTACCTTTTTGAATTCTCTCTTTGTCTTCTCGCGTTTTGTCTTGTCCTTGATCTATTCCCATGTTGGACAATCCTTGATCATATGATCAGATTCTCCACGCTTGAAGCAACCTCTGTTTGCGAAAGATGACTTTGATTCTGTGACCTTTTTGTTGGATGACTTGTTGTTGTTGTTGTATGATGATTTTGTTTGTTTGTTTCGAAATGTATTTTTGAAGCGGCGTGCAAACAAAATAGTCTCATCCTCTAATTCAGAGTCAACTTCTTCGCTTTTCAAGGCCATACACTTATTTTGGCTAGGTTCAGCGTCATCTTTGTTATGAGTAATTTCATGGGCCATGAGAGCACCAATGAGTTCTTGATTAGGATAGGTTTTCAAGATCTCATGATTCCTCCATTGCAGTGACTTTAGCACGCCACTTCTTAGTCAGGCTCCTAAGAACCTTTCTAGCAATGTCCTCAGTACTGAATTTCCTACCTAGGTTTTTTAGTTCATTTATGATGCTTGAAAACCTTGCGGACATACTATCTAGACTCATTAGGCTCCATAATGAATAGCTTATATTTTTGCATAAGCAAATCTGTTCAGTGCTTTCTAACAATGGAAGTACCTTCATAAGCTAGTTCAAGCCCATCCCATATCTCCTTGGCCGTAGAACACGACGAAAACCGATCAAACTCTGTTGAAGTCATGCCGTTTTGCAGGAGACTTATTGCTTTGGAGTTCTGTTCGGCCTTCTTGTAAACGGCCTCGATATAGTCCTCTTATTTCTTTTCATAGGTAGTGCCTTCCTCGGATGCTACAAGAATTTTGTGCGGTCCGTTTTGGATAATCCTCCAGCACTCCCAATCGTGACCTTTCACATAGTGAGTCATCATGTTTTTCCACAATCCATAATTCTTCCCATCAAAGACGGGACACTTGAGATATTTGGAATCCATTTATCAAGTGATAGGCAGCGGAATATAAAACGATAAAATAAATAAAGATAGACAGATCAGCCTCTTTGCGGTTAGGCAATCAAGAGCACGAGGATGTGATACCAATTTAAGATTCTATCGATCCGAAATACTCAAGATAGGGGTGGGGTGAATTGAGGATTTAAAAATTTTGAAAGATTTTTCGATTGTATGAATATAATTGATTATTTAAAGTTTATTGATTAAACTTTAACTAATCAACTAAGTAACAAATAAAAACAAAGTAAACAAACGAATGAAAGAGAGGAGACACACGGTTTTTGAAGTGGTTCAGTTTCACAAATCGAAACCTACGTCCACTATTCTCGATTAATAAATTTAGTACTTTTCTACGGATTACAAATTTACTAACCCAACTCGTACAACTAACTCTAGCTGTAACTCAATGAGTACCGTTAAATACTCGAGTGACTAAATTACGCTAATAAGAAAACACTAATGATTCTAGCAAAGGTTCACGTTAATGAACAAGTAAGAAATCTATTGAGCACTATTATCTTATAACGATAATTTAACAAATGAATATACGAGTTTAAAACACACGACCTTTTGAAAATAGCAAAAGGTTTTTCTGCTTTGAAACACACGATTTTGCTTTGTAAAAATAAGATCAATTTTTATGCTTAAGGTCTCTCTATTAAATGTTGCAAAGAGCAAAGTATTTATAGGAAGGAAAGAATAAGGCAACTCGGTTTCTAAGAAACCCTAATGGCCGAAAATAGGAGATATGTTAACAAATCATATCTTCTATTATTTCTTTCCTAAAAGCCTAAAAGATAATAAAGAATATTCCAAAAGATAGAATATAATCTATTCAATTATTATCTATACTATAAATTCAAAGATATGATAAGATTTTCTATATCAAGAATATCTTTTATCATAAACAAAAATATTAAGTAAGATATACAAGATATGTAAATATATAAAATCTTTACCAAATATATCTTAGTTTACAGTAGATGTCACGGCTCATATGCCTCGTGACTCGTGCAAACCTTAGCTCAATATATGGGTTAGAATTTAGGTTTTAAGAGAGGCTTTGTTGAAACCCTAATTAGTAGCATGGTCCAACTCATAAGTTGATCCAAAACGACTACTAGTCAACGTTCAACAAGGAACCAAACTCCGCACTAAACCGGGCTTTATTAAGTAAATACTTGTATTAAAACATTTAAAATAAACTATAAACAATTTTAAAACATTATATGTCGTGTATAAGAAACTCAGCATCTTAATGTTATAGTAGGAGAGCTATAACATTGAGCTCTTTTACTAGTAATGTTATAGCTGCAAAGCTATAACTTTACTAATTCAAGAAACTCATTCTTGGGTATCATTACGAGATAATCGCCTATACTATTCTAATCTTGAGGGAGATCTTTGAGTATAGGCTACGTCATCATCCGAGCTTGATTAATCTTTAGACGGACTTCATCTTCACATAAATCTTGAATGAATCTTCACATCGTTTGATCTTGAATTGAGGCTTGACTATTGTATACTTTCATCACAAATTCCTTTCTTGCTTGTATTAGATCAATCGAAACTAAAAGACTTAGACAAACGATTATGCGCAACAAGTATATAAATTATAAAGCACCTTGACTTCATCAAAACATAAACATATATACTATATGGTTCAACAGAGGTTCTCATATTGATTAATTAAACTATCCTCACCCTTACCCTCGTTCTGCATTATTTTTTTACAACCTTTTCAATGTTGTAAGCCTACAACTTTTTCATTATTTCTCTATTTTTTTTTTCTATTTATTCATCCATTAATTAACCTAACAAACTACTTCTAAGTTCCCAAATAACCAATAAATCACGATCACCTATCATAAATTAAATCTAATTCATCATTTAATTCATGCCAAATTATCATATTTATCAATCATCTTTATCATTCTATCAATATTACTACTCCCACTCAAATGAGTTAATCACAACATTAACTTATATTAAAACAAAGAGTTGATAATTACCTCTAAATCAACCAAGCTTCGTTAATCGTCTCGAATGGCAGAATATCACACTCTATTATCGATTTGACATCGGGTTTGGGAAGGAAAACAAGGAAAATCCGACAAATACAAGTAATTTTATTTTATTTTGAGAACAAATACGGTAACCTTTTTCAATAGGAATTTAAGAACACCAAATTTCATAAGAAAATATAATTAAATTGAAAAGTAAAACATATAACAAATTCACGCAATCCCCAACATCCAATTGACAATTCGAAAAACGCAATACAGAATTCGAAATCCCCACTTTTCATCTCACAATTGACAAAAATCAATTAATTCATAATTTAAAGGTAAATTTAATTTAATAGTAGATAAAAAACGACTTACTAATGTTCCGCAGGATCTTCGTGTGTTCACCGAAGGCATAATCCGATGAAGCCAAAATGCGTTATAGAAGGTATAGGGTTTAACAGTCTTTTGTGTTTGGAGAGTTCTTTATATTTGGCAAACATACGGAGTATATGAGCATGGCATATTAAATTGTGTTTTTTTTAAAAAAAATTGTTCTACTAATTTATGGGTGAGACGTTATGCAATAATTAGTTTTATACAATTTTGTTCTAAACTTAAGATGGGTCAAGTACATTAGAAATCACCCAGCTTATTACCTAGGAAATACAAAATTTTTTGTTTTCTTTACCTTCATGTTGTAGTATGTGACCCGTCCTAAGCATAAGACGGATAGTGTCTGTCTTAAACAAGACTTACTGTTAACTTTAATATTCACACTTAAACAAATTTAAGAGGTTTAATTACTACTTTTACGCTTTAACGTCACAAATTTTGTAAAAAAACAAAAAATACTGTGTTTAAAGTAAGAAAACTTAGGGTACTAACTTACTCGTAAAGTTTTCATTTTAGAAACACAATGAGTTTTAAAATAAATAAAAATACTTAGGCACGATGTATTTTTACTCGTGGTTATGAACAATAGTTAGGCACAATGTACTTTTACTCGAGGCAAAAAACAATAATTAGCCACGGTTGTGGCTAAAAACAATAATTAGTCACGGTCGTGGCTAAAAAAAAATTATTAGCCACGGGCGTGGCTTACTTCATAGATAATCACATCTATTAGCCACGGTCGTGACTAACTTTGTGGGTAATCATAATTATTAGTCACGACCGCGGCTTACTTCGTGGCTAATGACATTTATTAGCCACGGCTGTGGCTTAATTCATGGCTAAAATCAATTATTTGCCACGGTTTTATTTTCCCGTGGCATAGTTTTTCATACCAATTAATTTTCAAAGAGAGAAACCACTCTTTTCCGTGGCCAAGCGAATTTTTGCCACGAATTATGAATTCCCGTGGCATAATTCGTGGCACAAGAGATGATTTGTTGTAGTGAGTTTTGGTTGGAGAAAGTGGCTTTCCTAGGTCATGTCATATCAAAGGAAGGAGTTGTCGAAGACCCGACCAAGATTGAGGCCGTGTCTATGTGGGTAGCATCCACGAATGTAGCGGAAATCCGAAGCTTCATAGGTCTAGCCGGGTATTACCGGTGGTTCGTGAAAGACTTCTCCATGATCGCTAGACCTTAGAAATCGTTGATGAGATAGAAAAACCATTTCAAGTGGGACGGGAGTTGTGAGACGACCTTCTTGACTTTAAAAGAGCGCTTTACCACGGCCCCGCTGTTAGCCTTGCCGGAAGGGAGTGAGAATTTCGAGGTGTACACCGACGTTTCAAATAATGGCTTCGGATGTGTAATTATGCAAAATGGTAGAAACATTTCCTATACATCACGGTAATTGATGACCTATGAAGAGAACAATCCAAAATATGATCAAGAGTTTAGAGACGTTGTCCTTGCCTTGTAGATTTGGAGACATTATGTAACACCCTCATACTCCAAGTGCCTTACCAGGACAACTCAGGTATAAAGCTGTTACCATCTCGGTTTCCCGAGGCAATGATAATCAAAAGACAATAAAGAAACAACGTTTAAATAGTATAAGTTTAAAGTGAATACAATCCAAAAACCAAACTACCAAAAACGGTTTATATGTTCATAAGCCAACTGTCTAAACAACTAAACAAATTTCTGCTAGACTACTCAAGCTACAGCGGAAGACTCTATCATCCGAAGGTGACACATCCCAGCTAGCCCATATGCCTCGACTCATACGTGCTCAACAACTGCTCAGCATCCACGAATGGATCACCACAGTTTTTAAAACAATAACACGGGGTCAGTACTATTCACACAATCATACATATACAACTACTATAAGACAGAAAACAACATATCTCAATCGTCACATAACCCAAACTCCACAATCAACTCCTCATCACCGACTACAGACTAAAGTGTGTAGTCCTGCCAGTGTACCCGTCGCAACAGGTTACTCCACTCCGCCAGTGGGGGACCGCAGCCGTTCCCACCTAAGCCCCGCTCATACCATAGAGCGAATAACCCAAATCCATTAATGGGCACATCCCTTCTGTGGCGGGTTCCACAAAAGGCGAATAATGGGCGTGAAGCCACTCCCGCAAGTGACCCCACTCAGCCAGGGACACACCCCGAATACCACAGACAGATACAGTCAATCATAACTACCAGCAGTAAACAATTCCAACAACCGTCACAATAATCGTATGATAATACTCAACAAACAAAGATTACAACCAACACATATGTGAATAATACTGAGTAGGGAAACCCTACCTGGAATGCAAAACAATCAGACGATCTCAAGAGCTGTTATCAAAAAAGACTCCTCTACGAATTCTCCTCCTAACATATGATCACATAATTACTAACAATCACAAAAAAAACAAAACCCCCAAATCCCCAAATTAGGGTTTAAACAACTTTAATAAAATACTATAAAATCGGTACGTAGATCTTACCCTCGACGCAAGGACCACAAGGATGTAAAGAACGATAGATTCCGACCTCTCAAGCTCCGAGATTTGTCAATAATGCGAACGATGTGAAGGACTTAGTTTGAAATATCTTTTGAAGTAATTAGATTTAATAAAAGTGTATTATGAAAGTGACGGAAAGGTTTATATATTAATTGGCATTATTAACAAAACCCGACAAAACATTACCCGCAAACCGAGCCACTCGAATGAGTGCCCAACATACTCGATCGAGTGCCCCCTACTCGATCGAGTATCATGGCTACTCGATCGAGTAACCTACAGTCCGAAAATAGTTTAAAATCCAAAATACCATTACTCGACAGAGTAAGGCCCACTCGAGAGAGTACCCATAGACTCATAAAACCGTATTATTACAGTCTTCCCTCCTTAAAAAGAAATTCGTCCCCGAAGTTCAACCACAACAAAACAAAAACATCCTACCACACTCCCGACACAACAACCAACATAAAACTTAACATAAAAACATGTTACCAACCAAACTCAACCCGACTCAAACCACTACAAAACAAACCGACACAACACAAAAAGGGTGTAAAAACCCTTTGCGATCATCTCCTACCCTCCTAAAAGAAACCAGGTTACGTCCCCGTAACCATACAAACCTGATAAAAAAGGAAAGGGTAACGCTCTCTCATAGCCTCCTCTGCCTCCCATGTAGCTTCCTCTACCTCATGATTAGACCAAAGGATCTTAAGCAACACTGTCTCACCACTCCTAGTCTTCCTAACCTTCCGATCAAGAATCTGCTTAGGCACCTCAAGATAAGACAAGGACTCATCTAGCTCTATGCTCTCTGCCTCTAACACATGTGACGGATCACTCACATACTTACGCAACTGAGAGACATGAAACACATTATGCACCCTATCCAAAGAAGACGGTAAAGCAAAATGGTAAGCAACCTTTCCAACCCTGTCTAGGATCTCATATGGCCCTATGAACTTCTGACTCAACTTGCATTTCTTCCCAAATCGCATAACCCCACGCATAGGAGACACTTTCAGAAGAACCTTGTCCCCAACTTGAAACTCGATATCCCGGCGATGAAGATCTGCATAACTCTTTAGCCTATCCTGAGTTGCTCTCATCCTCTCCCTAATCATCCTAATCTGCTCAACCATGTCATGTACCATAGCTGGTCCTAAAACCAGTGCCTCAGCACTGTCGTCCCAACAGATCGGACTCCTACACCTCCTCCCATATAAGGCCTCAAACGGTGCCATGCCAATACTAGTGTGATAGTTATTGTTGTAAGAAAACTCAATCAAATCCAACCTCTGTTCCCAGCTACCACCAAAGTCCATCACATAAGCTCGTAACATATCCTCAAGAGTCTTGATTGTTCTCTCTGTCTGACCATCTGTTGCAGGATGAAATTTTGTACTCATCTTCAATGTCGTTCCCAAAGATTCCTGTAACTCTTTCCAAAACTTGGAGATAAACCTCGCATCTCTGTCAGATACTATGTCTTTAGGAATCCCATGTAACTTTAGCACATTCTTATGATAAGCCATAGCTAATTGTGCTTTAGTCCATGTATCTTTCATTGGCACAAAATGAGCTGACTTGGTCAGTCGGTCCACTATAATCCATATCATGTTGTTACCCTGTTGACTCTTTGGCAAACCCACTATAAAATCCATAGAATTGGATTCCCACTTCCACTCAGGTACCTCAAGAGACTGAATCGTACCTTGTGGTCGTCGCTGTTCCCCTGTAACTCTCTGGCATGTCAAACAATGGGCCACAAACTCAGCTGTTTCTTTCTTCATCCCAGGCCACCAGAACGTGTTCTTTAAATCTTTGTACAGCTTGTCGCCACCTGGATGTACCTTATACGGTGTACAATGTGCCTCTGTCATGATCTTCTTTTTCAGCTCCTCATCATTAGGGACACACCACCTCCCATCAAACCTCAAATTACCATCTGAATGAATCGAGAATCTAGACACTGTCCCTTTCTCTACTCCAACTCTCTACTCTACCATCTTAGGATCCGAAGCATGTTTACCTCGTATATCATCATATAGATCATGTTGCACTGTCAAATCTCCCATGGCATCCCCTCTGTGTATCACATGTATCCCAAACTTTCCCACCTCATCTCTCAACCTCATTAAAGATATAGCTGTACATAAAGAATGTACACTCTTCCTGCTCAAAGCATCTGCAACAACATTGGCTTTCCCTTCATGGTAGATGATATCCATGTCATAATCGCCAATCAACTCCATCCACCTCCTCTGTCTCATGTTCAACTTCCTTTGAGTGAAGATGTACTTGAGACTCTTGTTATCTGAAAATACCTTAAAGGTCGCCCCATAAAGGTAATGTCTCCAAATCTTGAGAGCAAACACTACTGCACCCAACTCTAGGTCGTGTGTAGGATAATTCTCCTCATAAGGCTTCAATTGCCTAGAAGCATAGGCAATTACTTTACCGTTCTGCATCAACACATATCCCAACTCATTCTTTGAGGCATCTGTATAAACCTGAAAGTTCTCACTCCCTTCAGGCAATGCTAAGATTGGAGCTGTGGTCAAACACTCCTTTAATGTTTGGAACGCCGTCTCACAACTCTCATCCCAACGAAACCCGTTCTCTTTCCTCATCAAAGTTGTCATAGGTCTAGCAATCTTGGAGAAATCCTTCACGAACTGTCTGTAGTATCCAACTAATCCCAAGAAACTCCGAATCTCAGCTACATTCTTCGGTGCTTCCCACTTGGTCACTGCCTCAATCTTTGCCGGATCCACAGCTACCCCATCCTTAGAGATCACATGCCCCAGAAAAGCAACTTTCTATAACCAGAACTCACACTTGGATAACTTAGCATACAACTCGTGTTCCCTCAAGGTCTGCAACACAATCCTCAGATGTCCCTCATGCTCCTCCTTAGTCTTGGAATAGACTAAGATGTCACCAAGTCCATAAACACATCCGGTGCATTAGATAACCCAAAAGGCATCACCATATACTCATAATGGCCATACCTCGACGTGAAAGCTGTCTTTGGTATGTCCAACTCTCTAATCTTCACCTGATGGTACCCCGACCTCAAATCAATCTTAGAAAAGACTAATGCACCACTCAACTAATCAAACAGGTCATCTGTCCTTGGCAAAGGATACGTTTTCTTCACCGTCACTCGGTTCAACTCCCAGTAATCTATGCACAACCTCAAGCTCCCATCTTTCTTCTTCACGAAAAGAACTGGTGCTCCCCACGGTGATACACTTGGTCTAATATATCCCTTCTCTGTCAGATCGTTCAACTACTTCCTGAGCTCCTCCAACTCCTTAGGACCCATCCGGTACAGCGCCTTAGAGATTGGCCCCGTCCCCGGTTTCAACTCAATCGTGAAATCTATCTCCCTCTTCGGCGGCAACCCCGGAATCTCCTCTGGAAAGACATCTGAAAACTCCCCCACAACTGGTATCTGATCAACCATCGGACCCTCTATCCGGTCATCTCTCACATGGCACAAGATCAACGGGCACCCCTTCCTCACATAGGGCTTCAAGGTCACAGCTGCAATCAACACTTTGGGTTTGACAACAAACCCACGATAAGACACACTAATGCCCTTAGGACCTCTCAGAGACACTTTCTTTTGATGACAGTCTATCTTTGCTTTATAATTTCCTAACCAATCCATCCCGACTATCATCTCAAAACCGCTTAAAGGAAACTCAAGCAAGTCTACAGGTAGATCAACTTGCCCAACTATCAAAGATACATCCCTAAACAACCTCCCACATGTTACAGACTCTCCCGAAGGTATAAAAACTTTCTCACTTACAGACTCATACTCTCTCAAGCGCAACGGTTTAACATGACTCGAAGATACAAACGACTGAGACGCCCCTGAATCAAACAAAACAAAGGTGTGAACACCATTAACAAGAAAGGTACCAGTGATAACATGTGCGTCGTCCTCAGCTGCTTGCTTGTCCATCATAAACAGCTTTCCACTGGTCTTTTGCCCACCTCCCTGCACAGTACTGGCTGAAGTAGTCGGCTTAGCGCCCGACCCTTGGTTGTTGTTGGTGTTGGTAACTGGTTTCTGATAAGAATTACCGCCATTGCGGTTACCTCCATCGTTGTTACTCTGACCTCCCCAGTTAATCCATGACCCAGCTGGTCTGTTGCTCGCAAAAATTTGTGCCGGTCCCTGAGAAAAACTCCCCTGTCCCGATCTCTGGTAACCCCCGTTCGCCGCACTGGTGCACTCATGTCTCTTGTGGCCTATACTGCCACAGTTAAAGCAGGTCATACCACCACTACTACCACGACCACGCCCGTATGAAGCCCCCGCACTAAACCCTGAACCAGAAGAGTACGCTCTAGCCTGATTGTGGTTGTTTTTCTTGTAGTTATATTGGCCACCACCCTCGCTCTCAGCCTTTCTTTTCTCAGCACCTCTCTCCCGGGCCATCTCTACCAACCTCTCAGCTCTCCCAGCCCTCTCATAAGCTTCCTTAACATCAGTAAGGACTCCCACGGGTAACTTATCCATTATCTTGGGGGTCAACCCCTTCTCAAGCCTCAGAGCTAGGTTCTCCTCACTCAGCCCTATATCCTCAGCATATCTAGATTTCTCATTAAACTGCTTATAGTGCTCAGCCACTGACATCCCAAAGGTCATCTTGAACCCATCAAACTCCTCCCTCAGCTTACTCCTCACATGCTCCGGCACGAACTCCCTCTTCATAGCTTTCCTAAACTCTTCCCAAGGAATAACAGGCAGCCCCTGCTTCTTATATATCTCTCTAGCACTCACTTTCACCTTGACCCACCACTCTCCTGCTGCCTCCCTCAAGTTGGACGCAACTTGTTCTACCCTCATCTCATCCAGACAATGCAGCAAATCCAAAATGTTCTCCATCTCCCTATGCCAATTGTCAAGAAGAATTGGCTCCCCGGTCCCCTTATACTCTTTTGGGTTAAACCTGGCTATGTACAGGCTGATCTTAGAGTGATCAACGTCCTTATCCTTCCCCACTTTCTTAAGGGCCTCCGTAAGAGTATCTTGGTGCTCCAACATCCTAACTATGTCATCCACGTTCATGCTCTCAGCTCTCGCAAACAAAACGGTTTTCTTTGCGGCATCTTGAAACTATATAAGAAAAGGTAGAAATAAACATACGTATTATAACTCAAAACACGTAAACAGCCTGCCAAGAACCCACTGGATCGAGTGCCCAAACCTACTCGATTGAGTGGAGGCTTCTCGATCGAGTGCCCCACGTACTCGATCGAGTACCCCGACTTCAGACCCCAAATAGACCTTCTGATCTCTAACCCACTCGATCGAGCTGACAGGCCACTCGCTCGAGTGCCCCTATGTACTCGATCGAATACCCAAAAAACACGGTTCTGTCCATGAAAACATCAAATACCCACTCGATCGAGTCAGACCAACTCGGTCGAGTACCTCACCCACTCGATTGAGTGCCCCCCACTCGACCGAGTCATGCAGACTCGTGAATACTACCCGCATGTTATCTCACATACTCCAACGTATTATGCATTCATTATAATCTTAACATTATAACAACAACTACGCATGCAAATCTACGCAACTCCTCATGCAATCAACAAAAATAATTTACTTCATATTATCAAGTGCCACATTATAAACAGCTAACATGCCTTTCATTCAATTCCACATATAAAACACACCTCTTCATCTTTTAACCACACACCCACCCTCCATCTCCAACATCCAATGATTCTCAACATATATCATTACGTACACACATAAACCAAAAGATAGCACACACGACTCCGACACATACCCCTCTGTGACCGGTTCAAAATTGTATGGCGAGTTCGCGACTTTAGGACGCCTCCTAAGCCTATGCATTAGCTCCTACAAATCATACCCCGGGTTCATTTTATTTGACTCCCTATGTTAATTTGATTAATTAGTTACAGGTTTCAGGATCGTCTCTCTGATACCATTTTGTAACACCCCAATACTCCAAGTGCCTTACCAGGACCACTCAGGTATAAAGCAATTACCATCTCAGTTTCCCGAGGCAATGATAATCAAAAGACAATAAATAAACAATGTTTAAATAGTATAAGTTTAAAGTGAATATAATCCAAAAACCAAACTACCAAAAACGGTTTACATGTTCATAAGCCAACTGTCTAAACAATTAAACAAATGTCTGCTAGACAACTCAAGCTACAGCGGAAGACTCTATCATCTGAAGGTGACACATCCCAGCTAGCCCATATGCCTCGACTCATAACTACTCAACAAATACTCGCCATCCCCGAATGGATCACCACAGTTTTTAAAACAATAACACGGGGTCAGTACTATTCGCACAATCATACATATACAACTACTATAAGACAGAAACCAACATATCTCAATCGTCACATAACCCAAACTCCACAATCAACTCCTCATCACCGACTACACACAAAAGTGTATAGTCCTACCAGAGTACCCGTCCCAACAGGTTACTCCACTCCGCCAGTAGGGGACCACAGCCGTTCCCACCTAAGCCCCGCTCATACCATAGAGCGAATAACCCAAATCCATTAATGTGCACCTCCCTTCTGTGGTGGGTTCCACAGAAGGCGAATAATGGGCATGAAGCTACTCCCGCAAGTGACCCCACTCAGCCAGGGACGCACCCCGAATACCACAGACAGATACAGTCAATCATAACTACCAACAGTAAACAATTCCAACAACCGTCACAATACTCGTATGATAATACTCAACAAACAAAGATCACAACCAATACATATGTGAATAATAATGAGTAGGGAAACCCTACCTAGAATGCAAAACTATCAGACGATCTCAACAGCTGTTATCAAAAAGCCTTCTCTACGAATTCTCCTCCTAACATATGATCACATAATTACTAACAATCACAAAAACCATTAAAACCCCCAAATCCCCAAATTAGGGTTTAAACAACTTTAATAAAATACTATAAAATAGGTACGTAGATCTTACCCTCGACGCAAGGACCACAAGGATGTAAAGAACGATAGATTCCGACCTCTCAAGCTCCGGGATTTGTCAATAATGCGAACGATGCGAAGAACGTAGTTTGAAATCTCTTTTGAAGTAATTAGGTTTGATAATAGTGTATTACAAAAGTGACGGAAAGGTTTATATAATAATTCGCATTATTAAAAAAACCCGACAAAACATTACCCGCAAACCGATCCACTCGATCGAGTGCCCAACATACTCGATCGAGTGCCCCCTACTCAATCGAGTATCAAGGCTACTCGATCGAGTACCCTACAGTCAGAAACTATTTTAAAATCCAAAATACCCTTACTCGACAGAGTAAGGCCCACTCGATAGAGTACCCAGAGACTCATAAAACCGTATTATTACACATTACTTGTATGGAGCAACCTTTAAGATGTTTTTCGATCATAAGAGTTTGAAATACATCTATACCCAAAAGGAGTGGAACATGAGGCAAAGAAGATGGATTGAACTCATTGGGGATTATGACATAGAGATAGTGTACCATGAATAAAAATCTAATGTGGTAGCCGATACCGTAAATAGGAAGTCGGTGCACTCCTTGTGTACCGCTTTGTCCATGCTATGTTTAAAGGAAGAGGTGAAGAAAATAGGCATTCATGTGATAAGAAAAGGGGATTTAATTGGGAACTTAGCCTTAGAACCCGAGTTATATGATGAAATTCGAGAGAAGCAAGCAAGTGATGTGAAGATCCAAGAGTGGAAAGGGGTACTAGAAAGCGGAGAGCCCTCAAGATTTGAGTTGCATGGAGATGGAAGCCTTAGATTCAAGGGGAGATGGTGAATACCAAATGATGAAGAACTTAAGAAAACGATAATGAATGAAGCTCATACCACACCTTACTCGGCGCACCCGGGTGGTGATAAGTTATACAAGGACCTTAAGAAGACCGTTTGGTGGTCAATCATAAAGAGAGAAGTGGCGGAGTTTGTGGCAAGGTGCTTGACTTGCCAAAGAGTGCAGGAAGAACACAAGAGACCACAAGGGAAAGTGCAACCACTAGAATTACTGGAATGGAAGTGGGAGTCGATATCTATGGATTTCACAGTGGGATTACCAAGAACTCAAAAAGGGGAACAACATGATTTGGGTAATTGTGGATAGGTTAACCAAATCAGCTTATTTTATTCCAATGAAGGACACTTCGAGCAAGGTGGAGTTAACTAATGCTTATTGGAAGTATGTGGTCAAACATCATGGATTCCCAATGGACATTGTGTCGGAGCGAGATTCGCGATTCATTTCAAGGTTTTAGCAAGAACTTCATGTAAGGTTCATATACCTATTATTAGACTCCTCTAATAGTGAACTAATTAACTTGTTAATTATTTGTTCTTTAGATCTAGTGCATGCATAACAAAATAAAAGATTTATAAGAAAACAATGTCCCTTACATTGTAAATTTCGGATTTATGGGCACAAGTAAGGTCTCCTACCTTCACTTGTTCTTGAGCTATAATGAGTATTAGGATGATCCTCCAAAGACTTCAAGTATAGAAGCCACTCCTCTTGATTGCACCCAAGATTATCCCTTATCCCCACTAAATAATATTTGCTAGATATTTGTTTAGTAGTTTACCTTAAAATTGATTACTAATACTCATATATTACACTAATAATATTAGTAATACCTTAGGAAAATTTGAATCAAAACTAGAGTTTTTGGTGAAGAAGAATATGAATAAGAGAGAGGTTTTCCTTTTTGCATGTGAGATTTTATTAGAGAAAATGAGAACATAAATGTCCTCATAAAATGCATCACACGTCCAACATGCATCTTGTAGAGCATTTTATGGTCTTGTCTTATCTCACATGCAATACACTAATTATATGTAGGTAGTAGGCTTTTAGAAAAGTATTGTCATAAGTTGTTGGAGTATCTTTCCTACAACTAAATGACAAAACCAAAAAATCCACTATCTTCACATGTTGGACGGTACTCATGTACCTATATGGGTCCATTTTTGTCTTATAATATTTGTCCCACAAATGCTTATAAGTCTTATGATTAAATATCTTACATAATTAAATATTAATTTGATCATACAACAATTATGTGACAAATTAATAAACATATATCCACTAAACTTATTCAGTAATATTTTATCATTATATCAACATATAATGGGTCCCATAATAGTTAGTTAGTTAAATTTACAACCTCTTGTAAATGTAAATAACTAATTATCTCTACCTCGAAATATTTATAAAACCTCAACATAATTTAGTAAATTAACATATTAATTTACTAAATTGAATCTTATTTAATCACATTACAATAAGATACATATTTCCTCTCATAAATATAAATTGTTCATATTTAAGGAATTAGTCAACTTGTATCGACATACAATTAATTAACTTTACAGATAAGGGAATCATCCTTTTGGTGTGACCTTAAGGGATCAACTTACCACCACCGTCCCACGACAGTAACGTCAAACTCTAGCAAGCCCATCGTTACCGATTAATGTTGTCAGTTCACTATATAATTGAATCATCCCTTACGTATTCTTTATATGAGATTTAATTATGATATTAAATCATGTGATCGCACTATTGTCGAGGACACATTTCCCAACAATCTCCCACTTGTCCGAGACAAGTGTGCGTCACCAATTCTCTTGTCCTATTACAATCTGCCACTCAATGCAAGGTGTCTTGCAGGCCGTACTTACATTTGATCATATCTTGAGTGGTTTTCTCGATTTGGAGATTAACTGTTTGACCGGAATTATCTATCATAGATACCTTCTGAGCGTGGCCACGCATTTACAGTTAACTACTCCTCGAGTGCCTTGAGATTTCAAACAACCCTGACAAGGGGTGGACAATTCCTATCGCCCTATTCCCTTCGTTCAGCCACAATCCATCATAACCCAAAATATACCCAGTTTGACCTCATTTACGAAATCGTAGAGTATAAATCAAAGCTAATCAGAAGTTGTGCCAACTTAGGCGAACAGTCTCTAGTCAAAAGAATTGACTCATAAGAATACTATAGTAGCTCTTGCCACGACCAGGCTTTATGAATTACAAGAACTCTATAAGCGGTCACTGCCCGACAGAGTGTCCCATACAGTCTGCCTATGTGATCGACTAGTCATCCCATATGACTCTATGGCACTTAAACTTGTCATCAATCGCAGCACACTCTAGTCACTTCGAGACGTCACCTCATATAAGTAACTAGGGGCGAACACCATGTCAATCCAGTTCACTTTAATGGGGTTCAATTTGTCTCTACAACCTATTCGGATACGACAAGGTAGCGGGTGAGTTTAATAAAACTCAAACGATAAATGCGATTATCACATATAAATAATTAATACACTATTACTACTTCATATACCATAATCTCTAGTGTATTATTAATACTAGTTTAGATGCAATTAAAAGCTTGGCAAGTGGATATACCCGATATCCATGTTTTCCAACTTTTTCAATCGTTATTTCCTTCTATTAAATGTCATCTCCAATGACATGAATTAATCTAAGTATATGTCTAGACTTCTTACTAGACTTGGGCTCTTTAACTTGAAAGATGCTCCCACGTTTATCGCATAACTTGTGAAAAAGTCATTTGTAGAGGGATTCACCCTTAATCCATACATTGACGAGTTTATCACAATTTACTTAGAATCCTTTTGTAGAAATTGCAATGCGTGAAACTAAAACACCTTTCTTAGTTTCTTACTCTTTTGTCAATAAGACATCCTAGGATTTCAACAAATCCCTTTATGTTTCGAAACTAAAGTTTGTGCAACACTTCAACACCTAACATAGTTTGTCATCCAAACATGTGAACGAATCCTTAATTCTTCTCAAGAATCTCAAGGATGTTCTTTAAGGCTTTCACAAGCCATATCATGGGAATTATCCCTTTTATTGACTTATTATGCTCTCAGCATATGTCACACCATGGCATGTGCGTCTGTTGGCATACATGATTATTCTAATGGCGGAAACATTAGCAATCGATTTTATGCGATCATCAACTTAATAGATTCGGTGAACAACTATGACTCTATCATAGTAATTCCACTTTCATTAACATGAATAACCCATTCATCCTCGTTGACATTAAACAGATACGAAAGATCTTATCCTCATAAGACTCTTAACTTCATGTATATCATGATTCTTCAATCATGTGAATGAAATAATTCACTATTATCACATGAACGAAAAGTATAATCCTTTAATTCTTGCTTAAGATCATTCTAAGATCACTTAAGAAAGCTACGCATAATATGTTAGGATTCTTAGATCTTCATCTAAGATTTTGTGTTTAAAACACTTCCTTCTCTAAATTCCCACTTTAGAAAAGCGAATTCAATTTGCCATCCCACATTAAAATGAAATGCGTTAATTCCTAACATAATTTACCTTGATCAACATCTTTATGTAAATCTTACGCATTTTTGTACTCTAAAGCTCTATTTACCTTTAAAGAGACCCTCACTTTAAAGTAAATCTACTCATGAGCAACAATTTTCGGATTGTAATGCTTTGGCTAGTATGTAACAAGGTCATGATACTATCACTTTCACAAAGTAATATTTTTAAACAATAAGACATGTGCGATAAACTCCCACTGAACTATGCTCTCATTCTATTTTCAAAGTCTATAGTTCAACTACACTCCCACTCTATAATTCCATTACTTTCACAAAGTAACATTTCAACTATAAGAGATGTTTGTGACGATTCAATCTACTCCCACTCTATCTTACAGAAATACATCTATCTTCTTGAGAGATAGTTTTGTGAGTCACAAACATATATATTTAACGGAGTATTAGAAGTTTACCTAGACTATGTATTTTCTTTCAAAAGGCCATCCTAACATGGCAGCTTGATAATATACGAGTCTTATCCATGTCATCTGTTTAATAGACTCTCTATTCTAGGTATCTCATGGTTGACCATCCGTTTAGAATTACTTGTCCGTATTGGATTGAAAATTCCCAAAATTGAGTTCAACAACTTAAACCAACTCATATTTGTTTGATAATATGGGTAGTGACACTAGGTCATAATCCATCTTTAATAAATCAAATTTATTACTTAGATCTTTGCTACTACGATCGGATCGTAATGCTTTCGTCTTTTCTTCAATTGGATCTCTACACTATTTAGAAATTTCTCAAATGCTTCACTTTATAACTGATTAAGTAAATATATACCCATATCTACTTAAATCATCGGTAAAAGTGACGAAGTAGTCATAAATCCCCTTGCGGTGATGCATATTTAGAACACATACATCGGCATGTATTAGTCCCAACAAATCACTTGCTCGTGTTCCTTTACCACTAAAAGAAGTGCAAATCATTTTGCGAAGGAGACAAGATTCGCATATTCCATATCATTGAAAATAAAAGGGTTCAATAAATCTAGTCGACACTAGCCTTTAATGCGTTTCTCTTTTACGTAACCAAATTGAAAAATCAAACGCACAAATCATTTGGATTACTAGTTATGAGTCTTTTGGATCGTATTATGTAGATATCATTTCTTGAGTTGGAAGTGTCTAAAACTTGTATATCATAATGATAAGTGACATGGCTCACATCCATGTCTATTTTCAATAAAATACAACAATTGTCTTTGATGACAAAATATAAATCATTTTATGTCTCACATAGAAATGGAAATTATGTAAATTATAACTCAAAGCTATTAGCAAAAACAAGTACATAAGTCCCTCTTGAAGTGGCGGCTACCCTAGCTCCATTTCCTTGTCGGAGATTCATATCACTCTTGTTTAGCTTTTCCACATTTCCAAGTCCCACTTGGAGTAACAAGCCCAGCTTTGATATCTTCCAAAAACTTGGGGCAATTTCGCCTCCAATGGCCCATGACATTACAATAATGACATTCCTCATAGGATTTGGCACCCTTCTTGGTCTTGGTCTTGGTCTTGGTAGTCCCACTACCCATTTCCAATTTATAATCAGGTTTGGGTTTCTGGCCCATTATTGCCTTCCCTTTATTAATACCAACACTCCTTTCATTTGCAAGGACACTCTTGCTAGAACTCCCACTTAATTTGATATTTCTCTTTGTTTTTTCAAACAAGGATGCCTTGGGTTTTGTAATATTTTCTTCATAAGATTTTCTTTCCAAGGTGGTGGGCAATAATATTGGAGTGAGTGGAGTGGAGGTGGTAAAGAAGCAAAAATTTCCATCCTGACCAACGGCAATGCGTAATTCTCTAATCGTATCATTGACATACTTGGAGCATTTTTCATCAAATGATTGGAGCCATGTAACAACGGTGATTGGTGTAGGAGTATTAGATGAATTCATTGCGAATAATTAACTACAAAAACGGAAATGAAGGAAATAATTAACATCTATCATTTTAATAATACTCGTAAATTTAACTACAAGTATTGCATTTATATAGTGACCTCCACCCACCTATATAAATGATTCCGAGATACAAATTCATAATAATACGGGCACGGTGAGCCGATTCATCCATTATTAATATAACTCGATGGATTAACTCTTTAATCGATTCTACTTTTATAACTCTCGGTCGATAAAAATTACTCTAATTTTCATCTTTAGCCCGGAACACATGCGACTACGGTCACGAATACTTCCGTTGAGCTCAATCCAAATTTCGATGTAATAACGTTTTACTACCCCACTTCGCCAACGTAACAAGGTTTGTATTACGGTAAAGCCGGCTCAACTCCCTTATGAAATTGGTACTTCATGGGTTTCTACTATTTGGTAAAGCTATTTCTCAATTTTTTATGTGAGAGGTCTTGTCAATTTATTATCTATCACGTTTTAAGTGAACTAAAGCGGTGAAATACGATAATTATAATTGACACGGTCGATGACATGATATGATATGCATGTATTGTTATGGCGATTTGGTAATGCATGTAACATACTAAAAGAAATGCAAAGCAATAAATAAAATTCCTAGTATGGCCTTCCTAAAATAGAAAATAAAATATTCTATTACATATTCGGAAGCCAACTCCTTTGGTCCCTTGAATCTTCAATTGGCACGCTTCCAAAGACACCGTCTTCGTCGGATCACCTTCCCGAATGGCACCGTCTTTGAAGATGCTCCATAATTACAAATAATAATAAAAATACAAAGCTATTCCTATTATACATTTGTAAAATGGAAAAACTAATAAAAATAAAAGTGATACGAGATCACATTAAATTACAACTGAATCAATATTCCCTTTCATTACGGGTAATATTGATTAAACTAAGGCCATACTAAGATAAAATTAAATAATTCAAAATTATATAAATAAAAAACATTCAACAATTGAATTATGCAGCATTATAATATGTACCTATCATGCCAAATGATGTGCAAAATCACCCTATTTAACTTATGTCGTACATAGAACCCGATTTTATGGAAATGCGTGATAATAACCTTTTAAAATGACTAATTAACACTTAAATCACATCTAAGCTCAAGTTAATTATCCTAACACCTTTTAGGACTCAAAAATTAGTCATCACATAATTTTTGATAATAATTCAACTTGATTTAATTTTATGCTCATTTTTTACCTTAAAATCATAATATTTATGAAATAAATCAAAATTAAATTATACAAATTTCAAAATTTGAATTTTAAATTTTTTAACATTCTGGAATAATTCCATGACACTCATAATATCAAAAATCATGGTTAAACATTTTGAATTACTTTTGAGAAAATATAATTGCATTTTATCGGTTTTATCTCATAAAATATTTAAAGTATCCAAAAATTACTCCAATAATTTTTACAACTTTAGATCTGATTATTGGGATATTAATGCAACTTAAAATAATTTTCTCAAGCCATGCAATACATTTTAGCTAATTTTGCTAAAATAGTCACTATTTATGCCATTTTTACTCTCAAAATCCATAAATCATGCTAAAAGAGATATTTTAATCTCGAAATTTACATACTCTCTGTAAATTATGCATGTGATATCATATTAAAAAATCATGGCTTAATTCGAAATTTAACTATTTTTAACCATTTCACCTCTATTAATCCATTTTTATCTCATAAAAATCATAAATCATTTTTAAGTTTAACTATTAATTCGTATTAATTGGATTAATATATTTATTTTATTGAAAATAAAATATATTTTTGATTTTAAAAATCATTCTTAAGTTACTTGATTTGAAAAATCAATTTAAATCGTTTTATAAACCGTATTTGAAGAACTTGATTTTTACAACGATTTTATACGCGATTTTGAGCTCGTTTTCAACTCGATTTGAGCACGATTTTCGAAGCAAACTCAAGCCAACTATTGACCCATAACCCAGCCCATCACTCACCCTCATAACCAGGCCCTAACCCCTTCCACAAACCCGTCCAAACTCCCTCCAATCCAGCTAATAACCCGTCCCAAACAGCCCGCACAACCAACCCTTTCCCTTACCCGTGTTCAGCTTCGCCAAGCCCCAAACCAGCTCCAAACACCACTTATACCCGTGCCCATTAACCCTAAACCATACCCTAGTATCCTACCCATATTACCTTAACTTAACCATCAAGAAACAACCCTCCTAAACCCTACACCAGCTCACGAAGACTGTTGGACAGCAGCAGCGAAACAAAGCAGCCCGACTGCTTAATGCTCCCTTTTACCCTACTTTAACTCCATATAAATACCTCCCCTCTGCCATACTTTCATTCATCTAAGTTCTCCACACATACTACCGTCACTCACCAGCATTAATCTCCACAAAAAAACCCTAATTGCCTCTCAAAACTCTCGACAAAACCGAGACATCCAAACTGAGAAACAGTTTGTGTCTCTCTCGAAATACCATTCGTTTCCCCTTCAAATCTCCATTAAAATTCGAGTTTCTTGTTCCTAATTAACCATATAACATCCATATACATCTTAGACAAAGATTCACGAGCCAAATTGACCTTGAGAGCACACGAATCCCCTCGAAAAATAGAGTGTCATACACTCTGTTTTCGCGGCTTTTCATGTCTGTCCAGTTCTGTTTGTGCTCGTTTTTTGTGCCCAATAACTCAGAACGAGTGTGGTTTGTTTTAAGATCTTTATTCTACTATCTTTATAGTTTTCAAAACATCTCTTAAATCTATTTTAACCGAGAAACGAGTGAGAAATTGCAGTTTGAAAGTTGCTGTCCAGACTTACCAAAAAACGTGTTGTTGCTTTGTTCCTTCGTCGACGACGGCCTCTCGAGATAAAATCTACGATCGATTACGACCCAAGACGGTGTCAACGATACATGTAGGTTAAGGGTGCATCAAATCCTCCTCTTCTCCCTTTTATTTCGTTCTTTTTATGTTTGTTTTTTATTGTTCGTTTTTACATTGTTTATCGTTTTGCATCGTTTGATACCGTTAACTATGAAACTAGTTTAGTCTGAGTATGAGTTAAAATACCACCATGAACACCCGCGTTGACTGGAGTTGGGAAAGAAATCCGCCACATCGGTCGGTCGTATCCCCCTTCTCATTTACATATCCTCGTGTTCAAGGTAGGACATTAATAAAACGAATTCTAACTTTGTTCCTCGCTTTTGACCCCTCGCTTGTCTCGTTCAATTCGACCTGCCCTAGGACCCTTCGCATGTTAGTTCGACCTCTGATTGTTAACATATGACTTATTTAGACGGCATTAGATCATTCTAATAACCTAATTAGACATGTTTGGTGGCATCGACACAGCCTTAAAAATCGATTAACAATTCTATAACCTAATTGAATACATCTCTCCTTTCACATGATTTCTCGCTAGTATAAGAGTGCGTGATTAGCACCTTCTTATTAACACTCGACGAGTTAATTTAATTAGCGAACTTGACCTAATTTGACCCTTTAGGCCGTGTAGAGCACTCGGTTTTAGGCGAAGCCTTCTGACCTCTTTTATCATCGATTTCTAATGTATATCCCATATCGCTTTGCAAATCTATCTAACCTAATGAACCTAACCTGGGAACTAGGGTGGTCGTGGCTTGGCCGTGGGTGTGGCCGTATCTTTTGTCTTTCTTGCTTCGTTTTTTTATACCATTTGTTCTTTGTTGTTTCGTAGCTTGTAATTTATAGTTTGTTCATCGAGTTGTAATTTTCAAGTTTGTTCTACTTTTACCGAGTCAAAAATTCTTCAAAAACCTTAGTCTCATTTGGTTAGATGGTTATGTTCCAAATCGTGTAAGAGCGTAGTAAATCGCATGTTGTTTAAAGCGACATGGCCCGATTTATGCTAATGCATGCTTTGGTGTGTGACCTAATGTCTAATTCGATAAGATTAAGCGAAAGCACGCATTACGAGGAGTGACCCAAGGCCGTGAGTTATGTAAACCGTGGGCCACCCCTTTGTGCATGTTTTCATAGGCCGAATGGCTCTGTGTCGTGTATGGTGTCGTATATAGCAATTGTATTTAGATCGATTTGTATCTCTAATTTCTCGTTGTGTCGGCATGAAATGCCTGGGTTGTAATAGGGTAGATCCCAACGGCTCCCCCATTCCCCTTAAGCCTTGTTTGCTTTGTTTTTTATGTTGTTAGATCAATCAACCCACATGCTAAATTACAACTTTGACAAAGTTAGTTTAGTTGCATCTAAATCGACATAGAAACCTCACATGTTAGGGTTTTAAAACGATGTTTACATATCATATATCGTAGTAGCTACGACCTTGTTTGAAATCCGATACTTGACTTAGTAGAGGCCGTTATTGACGGGCGGGGTTAGGTGTCCTTATGGGCTTCCTAACACGTACCCTCACTCCTTTCTCAAAATCTATGGTTTGTGGATCCGTCTAAATACCATTGGATTACGAGAGTCATTCAAATCGAGTGATATAGGGTACAAGTCTTTATCTTTAATCACTCATAGTCGATTGGCTTTATGCTTTTCGATGAAAGGTGTAAAGTTGACTTGAACGGTTCCAAGTTCCCATAAAACTTGGTGGCGACTCTAATTTTTCTTAATTCGATTAGAAAGAATCTCGAGTCGATTATGCCTAGTGTGGATCCCGTGGACGCAGATCCCGCGGGCGTTGTCCACAGTTTGGCGACTCCGCTGGGGAAAAGAGGACTAGTTACACTTTGTTTCTAGGGTCTTTTCCTCCGAGGTGAAACTTGAAAAGAAAGTATTGGAAAGTAAAACATTACTCGTAGTGCTACGATTCATGCATAAACCCTTAAGGACTTTCCCGGGCCGTCCCAGCGCTTCTTTGTGACGCGTGGGGGGCGACGTCCCACTATGCCAGGTTCTTGCACATTGCTTGCTTCCGCTCCGCCTCAGCGTGGTTCTTGAGGGTGGGGATGCTCTTCTAGGTACTCTACCTAAAGGCCCTTGCTCTATTAGACCCAAAAGGATGGAGGGCATAGACCTTCTTGTAGAAGACTTGCCGAGACTTAGAAATGTCTTGGAACATACATCCTTATAACATGAGAATGACAATGTGCAATGTGAATTTCCCGAGTCTTTTCAAATTTTCCGTATCAATTTCAAAACCGAACGTTTGAACAACTTACTTTCAAAATAGCATGGTTATAAAAACGCGGAATGCTGCCCAAGTAGGACTAGATATTTCGGCCCAAAATGAGCTTTTATAGCCGACATGCTGCCCATTTTAAATCTCATTTTCAAATCAATTTTTTCGTTTTTTTCAAATTCAATCCAAAATGTTTCTTGAACCTTAACCAAGGATGAAATGTGTCGAGTCGTGTCCGGGTCTTGGCCGTGTTTGGCTAGGCGTGTTTCGTCCTAAGTATCTAGAACACGACCCTGTTGGGTCACCCAAGCTCACCTCTTGGGATTCGAGTCATGTGGGTCGACCAATTGGTCCAGGATAGTACACAGAAACGTCCGAGCTAGGCCATTTTAGGGCGTTTCACTTAAACCAATGGGTTATGTTAGTCCAATCACGGGTTTAGTCACACCGAGTCCAGTTTAGAATCGAGCTATGACAGCTTGAGTCATGTCGTTTTGTCGAGTCTAAAATGAATCGAGGTCTAAATCAAACCGTGAGTCGAACCTTTTGGTTAGTCAGTCTTAAGTCGAGTCTTTGCTTGAGTCAAGTTGGTGTCGTGTCCTTAAGTGTGCAGGGGCTCTTACATTTGAATATTGAATCAGTTCGGGGTTTTCTTGTAGAAAGGCCGCCAAAAACCCAACTTCAAGCAATGGAAGATGCTGTTAACAAACTCACTGAGGCCGTGAACCTCATGATGGCCAGAATGGATGTGATCGAATCCATGCTGGGTGAAGATTCCTCTTTATCTACCCCACCTCTGACTGATCTGGAGAAACGGTTCAAGTTCATTGAGGACCGTCTGAAACTCTCCCAGGGGAAGAACATCCATTACGAAAATGCTAGGGCCTATGCCCCAGTGCAGGATAAGTTGCCTACAAACATGGTACTCACTGATATCCTAAAGTTTAAGGGCACAGAAGATCCAGTCCAGCATGTTAAGGCCTATAAGGGGTACTTAGCACTGAAGGGAGTGCCTGCTGACATGCTCTCTGAAATTTTCGCTCAATCCCTGGATGAACACCCGAAGGCGTGGTTCTACAATCTGGACCTTAAGAACTTCCCTACTTTCGAAGATATCACGGTGGAGTTTTGTAAGCACTATGCTGACAATGTCGAGATATGAACCAATATAAGAACGCTAGAGGTTATGACACAGAAAGATGAAGAAGGCTTTACTGAAGTCCTTGCAAGATGGTGCGCCGAAAGCGTCAAATTAGCCAAGAAGCCTGACGAAGTTGAAATGGTAGATAAGTTCGTAAAGAATCTACGACCTATTTACCGCAATGCTCTGAAATACCAGAATTTTGGCTCTATCAAAGAATTGATAAGAATCGGGATAAAGGTAGAAGATGACGTCCGAATGGCAGAAGCTGAGAAGCCGAAAGGGTACCAAGGGGCCTCATCATCTAAGGGCAAAGCCCCAGCAACGGCCCATATTGATGATGCCACCAATCTCTTAGACGGGAAATCGAAGAATCCGCAGCGCCAAACACCAAGGGCATTCACCGATATCGGATGCACTTATACATACGCTCTCCAAAGGCTCATAGCCCAAGGAAAGCTGAAGCCTATTGGTCCAACTCCGGATCCACCCACTGAACAACAAGGTAAATGGTATAAACCAAATGCCTATTGTGCCTTTCATCAAGGGAAAGGCCATGATACTGAAAGGTACTATCGACTGAAGCACGAAATCCAAGACTTGATTGAGAATGGAACACTCCCGATCCCAACTGTTTAACCCAATAACATCACCAATCCATTTGGCGATCACGCCAACTTTGTTTCTGTCGAAGACAATGTCGATTATTCCCATCTTATCCGCCCATGTCTATTGAAAGAGGTGTTTATCGGGGAAATATTTGTGGATTGCTTTGAATTCTTGCCAAACCCGAAGAATGAAATTCAAGTCGGGAGTCTTGCTCTAGAATGTACTCCTCTCGTTAACGAAGTTAATAAAAGACAATTCGGTTCACCAACCTTTATAACTGGCGTAGATCCTCAGAGGACTACCTCGAGATGGAGGCAGACCATCAAAGGGATCAAGGACAAGAGCCGAGCATCTAAGTTGACAGCTGAACAAGAGAAAGCTCAAGACTAGATTTGAAAATTATGAGTCGGGATCTATTTTCTTATTTTAGCCGAGTCGAGTCTAGGACTTTCTTTTCCTGAAGTTGAGTCGTTTGTTCCGCGATGACCTAGGGTGTGTCCTAGGAATCGTTCCTTCGAGTCTGTTAAGCATTTGTCTTGTTTCCAATCCTCAATTATTCTGAAAGAATGATAAATTGCACAACATACTCAAAGGCATCCCTGGGGTAGAAATATGTCCCGTTTCAAAATGGAAGGTACACTAGGATCCCGTGTTTGATTCCTTTACCTATTCCATGTCTGGCGGTAGAAAACCTCCATCAAAACCAGTCTTATGACAAGCTTTTCAGATGATTCTAGGACGAACCCGGACTAGCTCCTTATTTCCCATGCCGATGATGGAAGGTAATCCCATTCCTCAACAAAATCATCCCATCTCGAAGAGAGAAGATATCAACCCGTTCTAACAAGGAATTGTTAGTTCTTACCCAAATTAGTTGGCGAAGCCCAGTTTTCAAGGTGTATCCATTTATGACTAAGAGAATTAATAGAAGATCATTTTCAAAGAGAGAAAAAAGATGAAAAAAAATGAAAAAATGAAAAAAAATGAAAAAAAAAGGAAAAATGAAAAAAATGAAAAAAAAAAGAAAAAAGAAAAAAGATGAAAGAAAATGAAAAAAGAAAAAAAAGATGTTGAAGTTATTGCGGAATGCTTATTGGTTGAATGTCGAAGTTACGGAAGCCAGAATTCAAGTCAAGTACCTATAGTTAAGGTTCAATGGGCGAAGCCCAAAAGCGTAAGTAGTGACCTCTTTACCCTCTAAGTCCTTCCTGAGACAGTTACAAGGGGATAGTCAGGAATTTTGAGAATCATTCCGCTTGTGCTGTTACACCCAGCCTTTAGGGTCCAGATATGGAGATTTAAACCCACATCATTTTCCTACCCGTTTCCACTCGAGTTTCATCAAACCAGAGACACCATTTCCAACCACATCAGCAGCCATAGCCCTTGGCCTTAGCACTACAAGACAAACCTTCAGAATGATTTTTAAGCATTCAAACTTGTTATTACCAAGCTCCACATCCCAAAAGATCCAAGCCTTTTACACCTAACCCCAAACACGGGATTTAATGGTACCTTACAGGCTAGAATGGGATATGACATGATACCTTACGTGAAACCTTTGAGTGTGTACACACAATCAAAATGCCAATTTAATGCACCTCCATCGAACTACGTCGGATTTGATTTCGCTCCACGCGAATACGTAGGCAGTCCTTCAGAATAAGGGATTCAATCCACTCATCAACCAAGTTGTCATCTTGTCGGTTTCTTACGGGTCTTAACCAAGTCCGAATAAAGCCACCTTTGTTTGGGTCGGTCTTAGCACTCGATGTAGGCTAGGATAAGGATATATATTCAGATGAGTAGTGTCTAGTCTCGGAATTAGCCTTATCTAACGGTGTAGACAAAGATGCTCAGTCAGATAGGTGTGTGTTTTTTTGTTGGGAACAGAAAATATGAAAACCCCGCTGAAAAGAAAGAAGGCGTGGAGGAAAAATAGTATAGGCCCGCTGAAAAGAAAGAAGGCGGTGGCAAGAAATGATGAAACTCGCTGAAAAGAAAGGAGGCGAGGAGAAGAGTGACAGAATGTTCCCAACAAGAGTGATGTGTGTTGTCTAAGTGTTCTCATAAAATCAGTCTGTGTTTAGTGTCTAGGCGAAGCCAACGTTGTTGCTCTGTGAGTTTAATACACCTTGTAGATGCCAAGTGATCTTGATTCCCATGTGCCCCCGGGAGCACGCCCATGCCATACGATATCTCCGTCCCATGTTCGACGACCTTGTGATTCCCGTTTGCCATATTTTGGCGCCGGAACGGCCAATTTACATTTCTTCCCCCAGCAAGTCAATAATTGAATTAAAACCCATGCACACTTACGGTTTTAGTTTTCTTTTTTGTTTTACAGTAGCGGGGTACGCCCACGTTGTTTACGAGTCATATAGAGTGTCTGAGTCGTATTTCATGCTCACCCATCAAGGTTCGATTTCAAAAGTGTCTGAGTCGTATTTCATGCTCACCCATCAAGGTTCGATTTCAATTTTTTTTTCAAAATTCTAAAAACTTTTTGCGAATTGTCGACGAACCAACATCCAAATGATTCATTTCAAATTATTTTTAGGTCGACGATCCAACATTCCAGCACTTGAACTTCAAACCTCAGGTCGATGGCCCAATATTCTAAATGATGACAAATTCGAAATTCGGGTCGATGACCCAATCATTCAAAATTTTCAAATTCAATTTTCGGGTCGATGACCCAATCTTTTAAATGATCCAATTTTAAGATCGATGATCCAAATGTGCTTATGTGATGATTATTGCTTGTACATTTTCTGTGTTTCAAATATAGCAGGATATGCTTCAACTGGGGGCTCTAAAGTCTTCGACTTTAGAGCCATTGCAAACTGGGGGCTCTGAAGCCGTAGGCTTCAGAGACCATTATCAAGGTTTAAGGATGACATCCACCAAGAATTTAATTCAATACAAGAGTATGAAATGGAAGAATTCCATAGCTGAAAGCAAATGATGAAAGTGGCGGCAACCTCCTCGGAAAGTCCCGTCCCATTTTGACACCTGCCAGCAGATGATAAGCTTGCAGATGATGAATTTTGGACAGGTGCCAGCAGATGATAAACTTTGGGAATGTGTCAGCAATTGCCGAACTATGACGCGGGTTTGATTCCGTCAGAAACGGATACGTAGGCGCCTAAGGATAAGGCTCAATCCACCATATATGCAATTTTATGGGTCGACGACCAACGATGATAATTTGACGCAACAGAAGCAAGAGTTAATCCCCAACGAAGTTTCAGGTATGATCTCTTGTTATGGCTGGCGAGCTTATATACGCAAGTCTAATGGACTATAAACGACCCGCGGAATCCTCAGGTCGAAAGGGACATGGGGTATACTTTGACTTTCGCCTTGTCCAAGCCTCAGTCAAAGTGGGGGCTCTGTAGATACCCGTATCCATCGATATTGGAATTTATAGAGAACCCGACAAACACCCGATGATGATAGGACACATGTATTCTTTAGTTGTCATTGCCATTATTTGGGCTCGTTTTACGATGTAGAATAAGCGTTGTCGACGAAGTATTTTATTAATTTAAATGATATTTAAATTAAATGTTTTTTTAAAGTGAATTCATTTTATTGTTTTAATTTGAATTTATTTTCGTAAATTTATTTTTTTGAAAATAAAATATATTTTTGATTTGAAAAATCATTCTTAAGTTACTTGATTTGAAAAATCAATTTAAATCGTTTTATAAACCGTATTTGAAGAACTCGATTTTTCAACGATTTTATACGCGATTTTAAGCTCCTTTTCAACTCGGTTTGAGCACGATTTTCGAAGCAAACTCAAGCCAACTCTTGACCCATAACCCAGCCCATCACTCACCCTCATAACCAGGACCTAACCCCTTACCCGTGTTCAGCTTCGCCAAGCCCCAAACCCGCTCCAAACACCACTTAAACCCGTGACCATTAACCCTAAACCATACCCTAGTATCCTACCCATATTACCTTAGCTTAACCACCAAGAAACACCCCTACTAAACCCTACACCAGCTCACGAAAGCTGCTGGACAGCAGCAGCGAAACAAAGCAGCCCGACTGCTTCTTGCTCCCTTTTACCCTACTTTATCTCTATATAAATACCTCCCCTCTTCCATACTTTCCTTCCTCTAAGTTTTCCACACATACTACCGTCACTCACTAGCATTAATCTC
Organism: Silene latifolia; assembly: GCF_048544455.1. NCBI lineage: Eukaryota > Viridiplantae > Streptophyta > Magnoliopsida > Caryophyllales > Caryophyllaceae > Silene > Silene latifolia. Next base: position 88,751,697 of record NC_133534.1, read on the forward strand.
CACAAAACAACCCTAATTGCCTCTCAAAACTCTCGACAAAATCTAGACATCCAAACTGAGAAACAGTTTGTGTCTCTCTCGAAATACCATTCGTTTCCCCTTCAAATCTCCATTAAAATTCGAGTTTCTTGTTCCTAATTAACCATATAACATCCATATACGTCTTTGACAAAGATTCACGAGCCAAATTGACCTTGAGAGTACACGAATCCCCTCGAAAAACAGAGTGTCATACACTCTGTTTTCGCGGCTTTTCCTGTCTGTCCAGTTCTGTTTGTGCTCGTTTTTCGTGCCCAGTAACTCAGAACGAGCGTGGTTTGTTTTAAGATCTTTATTCTACTCTCTTTATAGTTTTCAAAACATCTCTTAAATCTAATTTTCACTGAGAAACGAGTGAGAAATTGCAGTTTGAAAGTTGCAGTCCAGACTTACCAAAAAACGTGTTGTTGCTTTGTTCCTTCGTCGACGACGGCCTCTCGAGATAAAATCTATGATCGATTACGACCCAAGACGGTGTCAACGATACATGTAGGTTGAGGATGCATCAAATCCTCCTCTTCTCCCTTTTATTTCGTTCTTTTTATGTTTGTTTTTTGTTGTTCGTTTTTACATTGTTTATCGTTTTTCATCGTTTGATACCGTTAACTATGAAACTAGTTTCGTCTGAGTATGAGTTAAAGTACCACCATGAACACCCGCGTTGACTTGAGTTGGGAAAGAAATCCGCCACATCGGTCGGTCGTATCCCCCTTCTCATTTACATATCCTCCTGTTCAAGGTAGGACATTAATAAAACGAATTCTAACTTTGTTCCTCGCTTTGGACCCCTCGCTTGTCTCGTTCAATTCGACCTACCCTAGGACCCTTTGCATGTTAGTTCGACCTCTGATTGTTAACATATGACTTATTTAGACGGCATTAGATCGTTCTAATAACCTAATTAGACATGTTAGGTGGCATCGACATAGCCTTAAAAATCGATTAACAATTCTATAACCTAATTGAATACATCTCTCCTTTCACATGATTTCTCGCTAGTATAAGAGTGCATGATTAGCACCTGATTATTAACACTGGACGAGTTAATTTAATTAGCGAACTTGACCTAATTTGACCCTTTAGGCCGTGTAGAGCACTCGGTTTTATGCGAAGCCTTCTGACCTCTTTTATCATCGATTTCTAATGTATATCCCATATCGCTTTGCAAATCTATCTAACCTAATGAACCTAACCTGGGAACTAGGGTGGTCATGGCTTGGCCGTGGGTGTGGCCGTATCTTTTGTCTTTCTTGCTTCTTTTTTTTATACCATTTGTTCTTTATTGTTTCGTAGCTTGTAATTTATAGTTTGTTCATCGAGTTGTAATTTTCAAGTTTGTTCTACTTTTACTGAGTCACAACTTCTTCAAAAACCTTAGTCTCATTTGGTTAGATGGTTATGTTCCAATTCGTGTAAGAGCGTAGTAAATCGCATGTTGTTTAAAGCGACATGGCCCGATTTATGCTAATGCATGCTTTGGTGTGTGACCTAATGTCTAATTCGATAAGATTAAGCGAAAGCACGCATTACGAGGAGTGACCTAAGGCCGTGAGTTATGTAAACCGTGGGCCACCCCTTTGTGCACGTTTTCCTAATCCGAATGGCCATGTGTCGTGTATGGTGTCGTATATAGCAATTGTATTTAGATCGAGTTGTATCTCTAATTTCTCGTTGTGTCGGCATGAAATGCCTGGGTTGTAATAGGGTAGATCCCAACGGCTCCCCCATTCCCCTTAAGCCTTGGTTGCTTTGTTTTGTATGTTGTTAGATCAATCAACCCACATGCTAAATTACAACTTTGACAAAGTTAGTTTAGTTGCATCTAAATCGACATAGAAACCTCACATGTTAGAGTTTTAAAACGATGTTTGCATATCATATATCATAGTAGCTACGACCTTGTTTGAAATCCGATACTTGACTTAGTAGAGGCCATTATTGACGGGCGGGGTTAGGTGTCCTTATGGGCTTCCTAACACGTACCCTCACTCCTTACTCAAGATCTATGGTTTGTGGATCTGTCTAAATACCATTGGATTACGAGAGTCATTCAAATCGTGTGATATAGGGTACAAGTCTTTATCTTTAATCACTCTTAGTCGATTGGCTTTATGCTTTTCGATGAAAGGTGTAAAGTTGACTTGAACGGTTCCAACTTCCCATAAAACTTGGTGGCGACTCTAATTTGTCTTAATTCGATTCGAAAGAACCTCGAGTCGATTATGCCTAGTGTGGATCCCGCGGACGCAGATCCCGCGGGCGTTGTCCACACCCTTACATTGTAAATTTCGGATTTATGGTCACAAGTAACGTCTCCTACCTTCACTTGTTCTTGAGCTATGATGAGTATTAGGATGATCTTCCAAAGACTTCAAGTATAGAAGCCACTCCTCTTGATTGCACCCAAGATTATCCCTTATCCCCACTAAATAAAATTTGCTAGATATTTATTTAGTAGTTTACCTTAAAATTAATTACTAATACTCATATATTACAGTAATAATATTAGTAATACCTTAGAATAATTTGAATCAAAACTACTTGAGTTTTTGGTGAAGAAGAATATGAATAAGAGAGAGGTTTTCCTTTTTGCATGTGAGATTTTATTAGAGAAAATGAGAAGAACATAAATGTCCTCATAAAATGCATCAGACGTCCAACATGCTTATTGTAGAGCATTTTATGGTCTTGTCTTATCTTACATGCAATACACTAATTATATGTAGGTAGTAGGCTTTTAGAAAAGTATTGTCATAAGTTGTTGGAGTATCTTTCCAACAACTAAATGACAAAACCAAAAAATCCACCATCTTCACATGTTGGACGGTACTCATGTACCTATATGGGTCCATTTTTGTCTTATAATATTTGTCCCATAAATGCTTATAAGTCTTATGATTAATTATCTTACATAATTAAATATTAATTTGATCATACAACAATTATGTGACAAATTAATAAACATATATCCACACAACTTATTGAGTAATATTTTATCATTATATCAACATATAATGGGTCCCATAATAGTTAGTTAGTTAAATTTACAACCTCTTGTAAATGTGAATAACTAATTACCTCTACCTTGAAATATTTATAAAACCTCAACATAATTTAGTAAATTAACATATTAATTCACTAAATTGAATCTCATTTAATCAGATTACAATAAGATACATATTTCCTCTCATAAATATAAATTGTTCATATTTTAGGAATTAATCAACTTGTATCGACATACAATTAATTAACTTTACAGATAAGGGCATCATCCTTTAGGTGTGACCTTAAGGGATCAACTGACCACCACCGTCCCACGACAGTAACGTCAAACTCTAGCAAGCCAATCGTTACTGATTAATGTTGATCAGTTCACTATATAATTGAATCATCCCTTACGCATTCTTTATATGAGATTTAATTATGATATTAAATCATGTGATCGCACTATTGTCGAGGACACATTTCCCAACACTTCAAAGCTTCTTGGGTACTCAATTGAAGATGAATACAGGTTTTCAGTCGGCAATGGATGCACAAATAGTGAGGACCATTCAAACGTTGGAAGACATGTTGAGGGCTTGCATCTTGGAATTTGGAGGTTCTTGGGAGGATAGGTTACATATGATTGAATTTTCTTACAACAATAGCTACCATTCTAGAATTGACATGTCACCGTTTGAAGCCTTGTATGTAAGGAAATGTCGGAGCCCAATTTGTTGAGAGTATAGTGCCAAAGACGTGTTGTTGGGGCCTCAAATGATCCTAGACATGATTGATCAAGTCCATCTAATCCGAGAAAATGTAAAAGCGACACAAGATAGGCAAAAGAGTTATGCCGACTTGAGAAGAACTGACATTGAATTTGCGGTAGGAGATAAGGTGTTACTCAAGGTTTCACGAATGAGAGGAGTTATGAGATTTGGGAAAAGTGGCAAGTTGAGCCAAAAGTTTAATGGTCCCTATATGATATTGAATAGAGTCGGGGAAGTGGCCTACCATTTAGCACTTCCCCTAGCCTTGAACTAAGTTCACAACGTCTTTCAGGTGTCTCAATTACGTAAATACATAAGTGACCCTTCACACGTACTTGAGGCAGAGATGATCAAGTTGGTGATTCCTTAACATATGTGGAAACGCCCAAAGAGATCCTAGACCAAAAGATAAGGAAGACAAGACGTGGGGAGATGGCGTTGGTAAAAGTATTATGGTCTAACCATCTAGTAGAAGAGGCCACGTGGGAGGCCGAGGAAACTGATGCGTGTCATTTATATGATGTTTTACATCCCTTTTTACACGCATTTCAGAGCTCATTCTTGTAGTTTATGCTACATTTTTCCCTATTTCCGTCTACTTCCTTATTTTGTACATTATTGCAGAAATGTGAAGAATTCAACGTGAAATCAAGCCAAATCCATCCCCGAGTAATCTGCATTGCAAATGACGTAAAGGATTCACTTAAGGAACGAGCTTGGTGCGCAATCCAAGGCCCAAAAGACAAGTCCACGTGTTTTAAGAAGTCAAGTAGCAGCTCATCCAGTCGATCGACCGTCACCTTCAGTCGATCGACCAATGTTCGGGTTCCAGAAGCTACTGTTTGCTGAGGAGCAGTCGATCGACCAGCCTTGTCCGTCGATCGACCAGATCGCTATTCCAGACGTAAATTAAAAGACCGTGAATCTTGAAGCCCGTGAAGTTTAGGTTTAGGAAATAAGGTGTTACGTTGATTGCTATATAACGTAACATAAACATCAAGTTTTATCTCAGTTTTAGATCTAAGTTTTTATCACAATTTCATACAGTAACTTTCAGTTTTATTCATTCGAGTAGTTAGGGTTTGGAACATCAGCTTAGCATTGGATTTTCTGTTCTTGTTCTTAATCTTTCCTCTGAATCTCGGTATTCCTTCTGCCCTAATTCCATTTTATTGTTTTACTTTAGTATAGATTTGCTAGTTAGTATCCCGAAAGCCAATTATCGTATTATCGTTGTTTGTTATTTACTTTAAGCATGAATTCAGTAATCATTATTAGTTTAATTGTTGTTTTTACCCTTAGCATGAGTAGCTAATTCTATAGTGCTAGGATGTAGGCGATTTATGGCATAGGCGGCATTAGATTAGACACGGACTGTCTCGCGTGTTGGTCGATCGACTGACATTGTTGGTCGATCGACTGACCTCGTAGGGTTTCCTTCGTTTTAATTGAATTTAATCTTGTATTTAACGAATCGAATGCATGCGACCAGTTAGATACCTATTTTTGTGACCGACCCATTAGATCGAAAGATAGGGAAAGTTATTTGACCATCAATTAAATCGACTAGACTGTGCTAAGATCGAAAGATAGGTATAGTTTAGACCGTTAGTCACTTTTCAGGACGAAAGTTAGTATTAGTGATATTAGGGACCTATAGCGAGATCGAAAGATGCTATTTGTTAAGAGTGGACCGAGAGGACCTCTTTATTTCCCGCCTTACCTGTGTTTGATTCAGACCGACTTAGTTTGCTGCCGCCGAAGCTATAATGAACCGACCATCCTAGTACCCTTCTTTTATCTGTTTAAATCTTTTATTTAGTTTATTACCTTTGTTCACTTTTAGCTGTAGACCAATTCAGTTCAACCCCCACGATAGTTACCTCAGACTGAACATAAATCAACTAAAATTTACAACTGCCTCCTTGTGGTTCGACCCTGTTACCACTAGCCTAGGTTAGTCCTAATAGGAATTATAAATTTTATCTTTGGTACTCACAACGACGGGTATCAAATTTTGGCACCGTTGCCGGGGAGGCAATAGTCCTAATTTTAGTTGCTTTTATTTTTAGTCTTTCTTAGTTTAAGGGACATCCGTTCCTTAAACTTTTCTTATATTCTTTTTGTAGTTTCTTCTTATGCGCAGGTCACAGGGTGGAGAATTAGTACCGTTGAACCCTGAGCTCGAAAGATCCTTGCGCGAGTTGAGGCGAACACAAAGAGTATTACCGACAGAGGAAGAGCTGAGTACTCTGTCAAGCTACTACGAGAACGAACTGTTCGAAGATAATCCACCATCTTCGCCTGTTTCCACTTCTTCAGCCGAGATAGTTACTTCTACGGAAATTCCAGTCATGGCCGAGGAGGCAAGTATAGCTAGTTACTCTGAGCCGACAGCCGACAATTTATACAAGGGGTTCGAATTACCAGGAGATGCCAGGAAATTCGAACCAAAGCCTGCCTACATTACTATGGTCGAGAGAAATCAGTTTGGGGGAGCTGCAAATGAAGACGCAGCTAGGCATATGGAGACCTTTATTGACTCTCTTTGCTCCATTCCCCACCGGTGGCGTGACCAGGATCAAATCAAGGAGACCATGTTCATCTTCTCCCTTCGTGATCTTTTTGCAAGGGAGTGGTATAGAGATTTGGACCGGACCGCTCAGGAGATCACTGATTGGAATACATTGGCATTGGCGTTCTACAAGAAGTACTTTTCTGCTTCAAGGACGATCGCTATTAGAGCTCAAATCACGGGCTTTAAACAAGGGCCAGATGAGAATTTCCACGAGGCATGGGTCCGATTCAAGAAGTTGGTGCGAACCATACCGCACCATGGGTTCGAAAAGTGGAGCTTGTGCAACCATTTCTACAATGGGTTGTACGACGATCAGAGGGCCATTTTGGATGCTGCAGCCAATGGATGATTCGCTGAAAATTTGGGAGCAACCAAGGGGTGGAAGATCATTGACAATCTAGCTACCCACAAGGCCGAGTATGGGAATTCGAGAGGGAACCAGAGGAGAGCTGTCGAATCCTCCTCTGTTGCTGCACTTCAGGCTCTCACTGCGAGATTTGACAAGTATGAGCTAGGAGGAGCCTCTAAAGGTGGGATGTACCAAGTCAACGCTGTGTCAGACGGTCCTTTCGTCTGTGAAAGGTGTGGAGGTGAGGGCCATGTCTCAAAAACTGCCCTAATCCCTTCGAATCATGTGTTGCCTTTCAACACTATAGGCATGCCAACACCTACTATGAGCCGAACACCCATCCGAACTTGAGTTGGAGGAGCCAAAATGTCCTTAACCCAACTCAAGCTCCACCTCAGCAACAACCTTATATACCACCTCATCAAAAGCAACAGCAATATCAAAAGCCCCCTTATGTGCCGCAGCAGCAACAAACACAGAATTCTGAATTTTCCGAGCTTAAGAACCTGTTGCTGAAGGAGTCCCAAGCAAGAGAGGCCGGGATGAAGTTACTAGAGAGCCAAATTGCTCAACTGGCTAGTAAAAGTAACACTCGAGCTCCCGGACACTTACCCACTCAACCCGAACAAAAGGAGACCCTAAATGCCATCACTTTGAGGAGCGGGTCCACCCTTGATGGTCCTGCCATGGTTGAGGACGCTGTTGAAAAAGATGAGCCGCAAACAAGTCAAGAGAAAGCTTCAACGAACAAATCAAAGAAAAAGACGTCGCGGGTACTTGATCGATCGATCGATATACCTAGTCGATCGACTGAAGCACGGGTTACAGGAGCTTCGAATCGTACATCTCGGTCGATCGATCGAGGAGAGTGGTCGATCGACCGAGATCGGCTGCGATGATTGAAGAATTTCGTCCTTTAATGCCAAACAATCTACGAGACCACTTGTTTCGGGGAACCACGATCCCGAAAATTTTGGGCGGACCAAGTCTGATGGGTCGATCCCGGTCCCAAGTTCGACCCAATGACGGTTAATGGTTCTCATTTGAGACGGTCTGAGGTGGGGTCTAGCTTCAACAAAGAGAAGGTGACGGACTTTCAGCCTAAGTCCAAGGATGCCGGCGCGCGTGAATTGGAGGAGAGGGCTAAGGTACTCCTCACGACCCCATCCAGGAGAGACTCGTGCCGACCAAGGAACAGGTATCTTTCAGTAAGTTTGAGAAAGTTATCCGTAGTCTGAATGTACAAGTCCCCTTCCTTGAGTTAGTTAACCAAGTGTCCGCTTATACTAAATTTATGAAACAACTGTTGTCCAAAAAGCGGTCACTTGAAACAGTGCACACTGTCGCACTCACCAAGGAGTCTTGCTCCTATCTGTCTCACACTGCACCCCATAAGTTAGAGGACCCGGGCAGCTTTTCTGTTCCTTGCAAAATAGGTACCTTCTCAATTGAGAAGGCATTATGTGACCTAGGGGCTAGTATAAGTGTCATGCCTTGAGTTTAGCTAGGAAACTCAAGTTGACCCGATTTGCTATCACAGACATGACAGTTCAGATGGCTGACCGATCTGCGGTCGAGCCTATAGGAGTCCTAGAGGACATACCCGTCCAAATAGGGAAGTTTTTCTTCCCTGTTGATTTTGTTGTCCTTGACATGCCTGAGGATGCCCATATACCGATCATCTTAGGAAGGCCGTTTCTGCACACTGCTGGTGCAGTTATTGACGTAGGCTCTAGAACTTTGACCTTCAAAGTTGGGAAACATTCTATCATTTTTGCCCAACCTGCTAAAAAGAAGGATCCCATGTGGCCTGTTACTTGTAATACGGTTTCTGAAAAGAAATCGTACTTTGTGCTTCCCGAATTGCCTATCCCTATCACTGCTGCTGTGTTAACCCCTCCGCCCCAGATTGGGAGCAAGAAGGAGGAAGAATATGTTGTTTTAAATAATGCAGGAGCTGGTTTGGGGAAGGAAGTGCTACAAGTTGTGCCAACTGTAAAGAAGCCTATCATTCAAAGAGGAGGTCTTGGATGCCTAAGCTATGGGACCGATGAGGACGTGGAAGATGAGCCAACCAAGGTGAGACGGTCTGACTTGGATTCCGTTGAACCCAAGGAAGCCTTTGATGGGGATGACGAAGTTGATCCATTGAGCTCTCCGACTGTTGAAGCTGAGAAGGGTGCAACTGATAAGATGAGCACCATTGAGGCTACCTCTAGTAGCCAGAAGCCGACGAAGTGGGCCATACCGTGGTCCTTCTTGATCAACTATTAGTTGATCGATTTCGTTATAAACTTCTTTTTATTTGCTTTGTTAAGACAATTTTATTGCTTTTTGTGTGGGCGAAAACTTCGCTTTTATTTTATTTGCTTAGGACTTTTTTTTAAGTACTTTAGACTTCGTTCTGGGTTTGCGCAATTTTTGGGCGCGTTTTATTGTGTACTTGCAGGTATTTAGAGCTTGTTAGCTCAAATCATTGAGCAAATACGAAGAAATAAGGAGTACAGCAGATACCTTACCTTCGATCGATCGGCCGTCATGGTCGATCGGCGAGTTGCACTTTCCGGGAGCTTCATTCGTTCATCTAGTCGATCGATCGCCTCTATAGGTCGATCGACCACTTCTGCTGCTGTACCTGTTCACGACCTCTCCCCTGCTGTGTTTGGTCGATATGCGGACCTAAGGGAGTTTTCTACTCCGCTTTATTTTCCGTTATATTACTTCTTTCTTCAAGTTCTTTTATTTGTGCACAATTTTACCGCCTCAAAATTGTTTTCTCAGTCTTATGCGTGGTATTTTCTGTCTTTCAGGCACTCTTATTGGTAGCACTGCTAGCTACTGAAACCTCCTAGCTCACGCTGGTTTGGGGAGGTTTCCTCTGTTGCGCTTAAAGTCTTGTGAGTTCCACATCTTTCCTTTATGTCTTGCTTATTTATTTTCTCGCAAATTCCCATTTCTCTTTTCTTCACTACACGATTTTGCACAATGGGGACATTGTGCGATTTGGTTTGGGGAAGGGTTTTGCGTCGCATTTTATTTGCTTGCATTCACGTTTACATTTCAGTTTGCATTTGTTTATTTCATTTCCCTTATATATACACAAAAATTCAAAAAAAAAATTGAAAAATTTCAAAAATTCCCATAAAATGCACGTTTATTTTAGCATATAGGTTGAGTCGGAACGGTAGTATTTCTATGATGATTTTGCATTTGCACCTGTTTTGCCTGAGCCTTGCTAGATCAACATGTTATTAGTAGAATCGTAAATGCATATCTACGAGTTTTCGTTACATTCTTGCTGAACTTGAGACTTGACTTTGAAAATTGGCAAACTACATCATATATTCTGAGTTTTAGAGCCTATAACTGGTGACATTCATGACCAGTTCATCTAGGAATGTGAGTAGTACTCCTTATGAGACATGTTTCCTTAATTTGCATGAATATGAACTTGATCTACTTAATACCCGTATGCATTCGGTCTGTGGTTTGTTGACACATGTGGTAGAGGTTTCCTTTTCTCAATTTACCCATAAGCTCCACACTGCCAAAAATATCCCTTTTTGTCCCATTTACTACATCCTACATTTAGCATGTCCCTTGTCAAGCTAGTAGTCGGTGTCCTTGGGATTGTTACTCGTTTTTGGTAGCATATGCTCATGTATGAGATATTGTTGAGGAAATGAAGAAAGGAAGAAAGAAACAAAAGAAAAAGAAAAAAAAATGGAAAAAAATGATTCGAAAAAGAAAGAAAAAGAAAAAAAGATTCTGCACTGTTCAAGGCAGTCGATCGACTGCCCAATACAGTCGATCGACTGAGATTCGAAAAGAAAAAGTCAATTCGCATAATTTAATCCTTATCTTTTGGCGATTTTTGCTCCCATGTTTCATTTATATCCTATGGGGAGTTTATTGATTTGATAGTTTGGAGATTGTGAGTTTTGTGCTTGCTATAGCACCGTTTCGCTTGTTTATGAGCAAGAAGTTGGATGTTGCCACTTGGTTCCGTTTTGGTACTAGCTTGATCACCTGTAACTCCACTTTACCATAAAATGTTTTGCCTCTTCTTACCCATACCTCACATATCCCATATATACCTCGACATGTGTCATTGGTCATCTGTTCGGTTGGAATGCGTACGTACGGTTGTAGAGGTCGTTTTCATATTTTATTGCTGGCATGTTTTCATAGGTCGTAGTTAGGTGAGAGTCACTACAAAATTACTTCTTTCTATCTTATACATTATTCACCTGTGCTTATTTGAGTGATTTGAGCGACCCGTGAGAGTCCAATTTGATAAGTCTCTACAGTTGACGGTTCAGCAATCTTTAACGACCTCATAATTCGTTTGCATGATTCGCATTACTAATTGATTGTTGGTTGTGCATTAAAATCGGTTTAGGCTTAACAGTTTGCATTTCGCTCTGAGATTGAACTCGTTCCATTAGGTCATTAGATCGAGTCTAGTTCTTGCTTGGGGACAAGCAAGGGTTTGGTTTGGGGAAGTTTGATGCGTGTCATTTATATGATGTTTTACATCCCTTTTTACACGCATTTCAGAGCTCATTCTTGTAGTTTATGCTACATTTTTCCCTATTTCCGTCTACTTCCGTATTTTGTACATTATTGCAGAAATGTGAAGAATTCAACGGGAAATCAAGCCAAATCCATCGCCGAGTAATCTGCATTGCAAATGACGTAAAGGATTCACTTAAGGAACGAGCTTGGTGCGCAATCCAAGGCCCAAAAGATAAGTCCACGTGTTTTAAGAAGTCAAGTAGCAGCTCATCCAGTCGATCGACCGTCACCTTCAGTCGATCGACCAATGTTCGGGTTCCAGAAGCTACTGTTTGCTGAGGAGCAGTCGATCGACCAGCCTTGTCATTCGATCGACCAGATCGCTATTCCAGACGTAAATTAAAAGACCGTGAATCTTGAAGGCCGTGAAGTTTAGGTTTAGGAAATAAGGTGTTACGTTGATTGCTATATAACGTAACATAAACATCAAGTTTTATCTCAGTTTTAGATCTAAGTTTTTATCACAATTTCATACAGTAACTTTCAGTTTTATTCATTCGAGTAGTTAGGGTTTGGAACATCGGTTTAGCATTGGATTTTCTGTTCTTGTTCTTAATCTTTCCTCTGAATCTCGGTATTCCTTCTGCCCTAATTCCATTTTATTGTTTTACTTTAGTATAGATTTGCTAGTTAGTATCCCGAAAGCCAATTATCGTATTATCGCTGTTTGTTATTTACTTTAAGCATGAATTCAGTAATCATTATTAGTTTAATTGTTGTTTTTACCCTTAGCATGAGTAGCTAATTCTATAGTGCTAGGATGTAGGCGATTTATGGCATAGGCGGCATTAGATTAGACACGGACTGTCTCGCGTGTTGGTCGATCGACTGACATTGTTGGTCGATCGACTGACCTCGTAGGGTTTCCTTCGTTTTAATTGAATTTAATCTTGTATTTAACGAATCGAATGCATGCGACCAGTTAGATACCTATTTTTGTGACCGACCCATTAGATCGAAAGATAGGGAAAGTTATTTGACCATCAATTAAATCGACTAGACTGTGCTAAGATCGAAAGATAGGTATAGTTTAGACCGTTAGTCACTTTTCAGGACGAAAGTTAGTATTAGTGATATTAGGGACCTATAGCGAGATCGAAAGATGCTATTTGTTAAGAGTGGACCGAGAGGACCTCTTTATTTCCCGCCTTACCTGTGTTTGATTCAGACCGACTTAGTTTGCTGCCGCCGAAGCTATAATGAACCGACCATCCTAGTACCCTTCTTTTATCTGTTTAAATCTTTTATTTAGTTTATTACCTTTGTTCACTTTTAGCTGTAGACCAATTCAGTTCAACCCCCACGATAGTTACCTCAGACTGAACATAAATCAACTAAAATTTACAACTGCCTCCTTGTGGTTCGACCCTGTTACCACTAGCCTAGGTTAGTCCTAATAGGAATTATAAATTTTATCTTTGGTACTCACAACGACGGGTATCAGAAACCATGAAATAATGATACCCTCACCTTTTCGCATAGGTATGAGTTGGTTACGAGGTCGTAATCGTATTTCTAGAGGGTAGGGCGTATTACGCAAGTACAACAAGCACAAGTTTTCCTTTCTTTCTTTCTTAAGCCGACACAACCGCACCTTAGTTTGTCATACCGTACTAATCTTATGTTTGTCTCGACAAACCGCCATGCACCCTTAGGGCACTAAGGGACATAATTTTGGTAATTATAGTGTCGGTTGTAAACTTCGGGGACGAAGTTCTTTTTAAGGAGGGAAGATTGTAATAACTCGAATTTATAAAGACCTTACTTGACCGAGTAGACCATCCACACAGCCGAGTAGAGCCCCATTTGACCGAGTGGAAGACCGAGTGGAGTTTTACTGGCGTATGAATGTTCTGAAAGTTGGTCACTCCACTGAGTGACTTTCCACTTGACCGACTAGAGCCCCCACTCGATCCAGTGGACCGACCACTCGACCAAGTGACCGCTCGAGTCTATTTTACGCGAGAAGGTTGGTTGGTGGAGTGTCGCTTTTGAAGTTTATCCTTTCAGATTTCCTCACCTTAATTCACTCCCCAACGAATTCCACCACTCTCTAAACTCCCTAAATTCTCTCTAAAACACTCACCAAAATTATCCTCTAAGAACCTTATCTCCAAGTGAAGAATCGATGCCATCTTTTCTCCCTTATTCATCCACTTTGTTTGTAAGTCGACTATACTTTACTTTCCCTTAATCTTATGTTAGTAACCTTAATTATCTTAGTAGATTATCTTATAATTAATTAGGTTATGGGAAATTAAGATGGGTAATAAAGGGATTTAATTAGTGTGTTTGTTGTAGTAGATTATGGTTATGAATATAGTAATTAATTTGTGTGGGAAGCTTCATTGAGGAGCATTTATAGTGGTTAGCTTGAGGCCTTGTGAAGATAAGCCTGAGGTAGGGTTTTCCCTATTTAGCTCTAATAATATGAGTGATTGACTATACATTTATTATCATTTATTGCTTTTGTTTCATGTAGTTGCATTATAACATGTTAATGTAATTTGGGTTTAAGACATAATACCATTTCATGTTGTTTATGTATATGATGAAAGATTAAGTATGATTAATCGTCTTATACATGGTTAGAATGCATTATAACATGCTAAAAAGTAATTACGTGAAAAAAAAGTGAATTGGTGAAGGTTGAACATTTTTACTTGTATTATGTTTGGTGTAATTACATGATTATTATTGTTGGGAATTGTTTGGTTTGATTGACTTTTGATTGGTGTTGGAAGATGGTGGAACATATTTGGTTGTGGTTATGGAGACGGAAGGCGGTTGATAAACCGTATTCCGCTTGAGTCACCCCTTGGAGCTTCATATTCCAAGGGGGATGTGCACATCTTGTACTTGAGTTTTAAAGGGACACGTGCGGTTGAGGCACGATGTATTGCAAGGGACTCGAGTCGCTCTCGGGCCCGGTACCACAGACGTGTTCCGAGTACCTTGTGTTGGTATGTGACATCGTGGGTGTGTCCTTGCCACCGGTTATGGATAGGTAAGGAACTTGGAGGTTGATTGTCATGCATATCACATATTTATTCAACCCATGATTGTTTGCCATTGCATTTATCGCATGATCATGTAATCCTTGCCATTTGCATCTTTGGTGAACCATATGGTGATTTTCGCCCATATGGGGAGTAGTGTTTAACAAGTTAGCTTGATTGATGCGAAGCCTTGGGAGCGGTCTTCATTTAGTTGTCACCACTTATGCTTATCTAGGTTTTGACATTTTAAACTCTACTTTATTTCAATTGGGTTGTACTAAATGGGATGACATTTGCATCCCCTAAACTTTAAACTATTTATCTAACTCATACTTATCTATTTAATTTTATTGTCGTAAATTCTTCTTGACTTGTTTATTCACACTACAAGCTTGGGAAACCAAGTCTTGTGATGCCTCCATGTGTTGGGAATGCCTTGAGGAAGGGTTCCCGACTTATGGGGGTGTTACACATTTTCTCGTAAATAAATAAATTACTAGATATGCATCATAACATGATATTGGTTAAAACGACTTGATGAGTCGGTAATTGGCATGCTACGTGGTGTCTTGCATTATTGTGTTGTCCCGTATATTGAAGGACATGGAGGATTATGATTGGTTACTTGTTGTTGTGGAGACGTAAGACGGTTGGGAGATCGTATTACGCTTGAGTCGCCTTTTGGAGCTTCCCACTCCAAGAGGGATGTGCACATTAATTATTTGAGTACGGAGGGACTCGTGTGGTTAAGGCACGGCGTCTGAGAAGAGATCCGGTTAGCTTCTGGACACCTTATATCTGGGCATGTCCCAGTACCTGTTTGTGAGGGGAGGTGTCGTGGGCGTATCCTTGGCACCGGTGGTTTTGGGTACGTCAGGGCGTGTCCAGGTACCGGCGTGGTGATTGTATAATCGTGTCTCATTCGTATCATTGGCATGCTGCATATTTATTTATCACGATGTGTCTTATGTTTATTTATTGTAACTGGCGTGTTTTGTGTCCGAGTAATTGTCACCTATTTCCCGGGTGGCTTGTGTCGATGCATATGATATTTCCGATCATATGAGGAGCAGGTTGAGTACAGGTTATTTTGGTGCCACACGGGAGACGAGACGCGCTATGGACTTGGAGTTGAATACTTGGATAGTTGATAGATAACATAGATGGTAGTCAAGTTATATAGTTCACATTTTATTCATTCTTTGTTATGTAGTCCATTAAACTTGTTATTTATATAAAGAGTTTCTTAATTGTAATTCCGATTTCACTTCCTCAGGAAACCGAGATGGTAACATCTATCAATTATTTTGGTCGGATAAGAAGGGGGTGTTATAGATTGGCTTGTACTCGACCGAATACATCCGTGTACTCGACCGAGTACCTCTTTGGCGGATGTGATATTTTATTTTGAGCCGTAGGCTATGTTCTTACGTTTGTCTTCGTTATTGAAGCTCAAAATACCGCTAAAGAGATATGCCGCATATATCCAGGCTTTTGAGATGAGCCTAGATGAGATTTCTAGGATGATCGAGCAACAAAAGGCACTCACTGAGGCCCTAAAGAATGTAGGGAAAGGAACGTAAATAGCTGTTGATACATCCCGTTTAAGCACCACTATTACCCTCTTTAACCCTACCATGTATGAGGGCACAGGCAAGCCCTAACTGCTCAATAACTTGTACCTGGAGATGGATAGTGCGTTGGAAGTTGTTCACTGTCCAGAGGATATGAAAGTGAAATAGGATGCGTTGTGTCTAAGGGACGAAGCTGGGGTATGCTGGCACTTTTAGAGGGAGGCTGCACCGGAATATTATAAGAACTTTGGTAAACCTGCAATTCCTTGGCCAGAGTTTAAGAAGGAAATGAGGAAGCACTTCGTGTAACACCCCCATACTCCAAGTGCCTTACCAGGACCACCCAGGTATAAGGATGTTACCAACTCGGTTATCCGAGCCAATGATAATCAAATAAACAATAGAGAAACAACGTTTAAATAGAAATACTTAGTGAAAGGTTACAATCTCAAAACCAAAACCAAAAGCACAATACATGTTCTCAAACTGACTGTTTACTGATCTAACTGAAATGTCATGAAAACTACTAAGCTACAGCGGAAGACTTTTATCATCATATCGTGGCACATCCCAGCTATCCCAGTACTCATCTCATACCTGCTCAATATCTGCTCACCATCCCCGAATGGATCACCGCAGGTTTTAAAACAATAATCGGGGTCAGTACTATTTATATAAATCATATAACCAACTGAACAGAAAACAATACAGCTCATACAATCATACACAATCATCCACTCCACTCCATCTCCGTCACCGACTGTCCACTGGACCAGCCCTGCTAGTGGGGGACCGCAGCCGTTCCCACCTAAGCCTCGCTCATCATACCGAGCGATAACCTTGTCCCATTAATGTGCACATCCCCTCCCGTGGCGGGTTCCACGGAGGGCAAAACTAGGGCGTGAAGCCACTCCTGCAAGTGACTCCACTCAGCCGAGAACGCATCTCGAGAACCAGAGACCAACAATCACATCCATCAACAACAATCAATCAACAACCGTCACGAAACCAAACAACAAGTACTAATTACAGCACAATCACCATACATTATGTAACTAATACTGAGTAGGGAAACCCTACCTGGAAAGAACAACAATCAGACGATCTCACAGCTGATATCAAAAGGCTTCCTCTACGAATCCTCCTCCTAACATACAAATATATAATCACTACCAAGCATAACATACTACAAAACCCCCAATTCCCAAATTAGGGTTTAACCAACTTTAAGGAAACATTATAAAAATGGTATATAGGTCTTACCCTTGATGCAAGGATCACAACGGTATAAAGAACGATGAAATCCGACCTTCCAAACTCCGGGATTTCCTAACAATGCGATTAAGGTGATGAACGTACTTTGCTTCCTCTCTTAACAGTAAATTAGGTTTTGAAAAAGTGTAGAACAATGACGGAAAAGATTATATACCTTAATCGCATAATTAACAAAACCCGAGAAATAACTCCCCGTAAACCGGCTACTCGATCGAGTAGCTAAGGTACTCGATCGAGTACCCCCTTACTCGATCGAGTATCATAGTTACTCGATCGAGTACCCAACAGGTCAGAAACTATTTTAAAACGCAACTCACCCTTACTCGATAGAGTAAGGCCTACTCGATAGAGTACCCAAAGACTTATAAATACGGAGTATTACAGTCTTTCCTCCTTAAAAAGAACTTCGTCCCCGAAGTTCAAACCACAACAAAACAAAGACTCACACTACGCACTCCCGACTTAGCAACCAAAACAAAA
The DNA here is from genome assembly GCF_048544455.1 of Silene latifolia. NCBI lineage: Eukaryota > Viridiplantae > Streptophyta > Magnoliopsida > Caryophyllales > Caryophyllaceae > Silene > Silene latifolia. Next base: position 88,769,324 of record NC_133534.1, read on the forward strand.
CTCAACATAAAACATGTTATTAACTCAAACTCAGCCCGACTCAAACGACAACAACCATACCGACACAACATAAAAAGGGTATAAAGCTCTTAAAAACTCTTTGCGATCATCTCCTACCCCCCTAAAAGAAACAAGGTTACGTCCTAGTAACCAAACATACCTGATCAAAAAGGAAAGGGTAGCGCTCTCTCATGGCATCCTCTGCCTCCCATGTAGCTTCCTCAGTCTCGTGGTTAGACCTAAGGATCTTAAGCAAAACTGTCTCACCACTCCTAGTCTTCCTAACCTTCCGGTCAAGAATCTGCTAGGTACCTCAAGATATGATAAAGACTCATCTAGCTCTAAGTTCTCTGCCTCTAACACATGTGAAGGGTCACTCACATACTTCCGCAGCTGCGATACATGAAACACATTATGCACTCTCTCTAACGCAGCAGGTAAAGCCAGACGATAAGCAACTTCCCCAACTCGCTCTAAGATCTCATAAGGCCCGATGAACTTCTGACTCAGCTTGCCTTTCTTCCCAAATCTCATAACCCCACGCATAGGAGACACTTTCAGAAGAACCTATCCCCAACCTGAAACACTATATCCCGGCGATGTAGATCTGGAAAACTCTTTTGCCTATCTTGAGCTGCTCTCATCCGTTCCCTGATCATCTTAATCTGTTCAACCATCTCATGTACCATCTCTGGTCCTAGAACCATTTGCCTCAAAGATGTCGTCCTAACAAATCGGACTCCTGCATCTCCTCCCATATAAAGCCTCAAACGGTGTCATGCCAATACTAGTGTGATAGCTGTTGTTGTAAGAAAACTCTATCAAATCCAACCTCTGTTCCCAGCTACCACCAAAGTCCATCACACAAGCTCGTAACATATCCTCAAGAGTTTTGATTGTTCTCTCAGTCTGACCGTCTGTCGCAGGATGAAAAGCTGTACTCATCTTCAAAGTTATTCCCAAAGATTCCTGCAACTCTTTCTAAAACCGTGATATAAACCTCGCATCTCTGTCAGACACTATGTCCTTAGGGACTCCTTGTAACTTTAGCACATTCTTTCGATAAGCCACAGCCAATTGTGCCTTAGTCCATGTATCTTTCATTGGAACAAAGTGAGCTGACTTGGCCAGTCGATCTACTATCACCCATATCATGTTATTACCCTGTTGACTCTTTGGTAAACTCACGATAAAATCCATAGAAATGGATTCCCACTTCCACTCAGGTACCTCTAAAGACTGAATCTTACCTTGTGGTCGTCACTGTTCCCCTTTAACTCTCTGGAATGTCAAACAACAGGCCACAAACTCTGCTGTTTCTTTCTTCATCCCAGGCCACCAAAACGTGTTCTTTAAATCCTTGTATAGCTTGTCACCACTGGGATGTACTGAATACGGTGTACAATGTGCCTCTGTCATGATTGTCCTTTTCAGCTCCTCATCATCAGGGACACACCACCTACCATCGAACCTCAAACTACCATCTGTATGAATAGAAAATCGGGACACTGTCCCTTTCTCTACTCCAGCTCTCCACTCGACCATCTTAGGATCCGAAGCCTGTTTACCTCGAATATCATCATAAAGATCAGGCTGAACTGTCAAATCTCCCACAACATCCCCTCTTTGCATCATATGTATCCCAAACTTCCCCACCTCATCTCTCAACCTCATCAAAGATAGAGCTGTACACAGGGAATATACACTCTTCCTACTCAAAGCATCTGCAACAACATTGGCTTTCCCTTCATGGTAGATAATATCCATGTCATAATCGCCAATCAGCTCCATCCACCTCCTCTGTCTCATGTTCAACTCCTTTTGTGTGAAGATGTACTTGAGACTCTTGTGATCTGAAAATACCTTAAAGGTCGCCCCATAAAGGTAATGTCTCCAAATCTTGAGAGCAAACACCACTTCACCCAACTCTAGATCGTGTGTAGGATAATTCTCCTCATACGGCTTCAATAGCCTAGAAGCATAGGCAATCACCTTACCGTTCTGCATCAACACACATCCTAACCCATTCTTGGAGGCATCTGTATAAACCTCAAAGTTCTCAATCCCTTCAGGCAATGCTAAGATAGGAGCTGTGGTCAAACGCTCCTTCAGTGTTTGGACGCCTTCTCACAACTCTCATCCCAACGAAACCTGTTCTCTTTCCTCATTAAAGTTGTCATAGGTCTAGCTATCTTGGAGAAATCTTTCACGAACCGTCTGTAGTATCCAGCTAAACCCAAGAAACTCCTAATCTCAGCAACATTCTTTGGTGCTTCCCACTTTGTCACTGCCTCAATCTTCGCCGGATCCTGACTACTCCCTCCTTAGAGATCACATGCCCCAGAAAAGCAACTTTCTCTAACCAGAACTCACACTTGGACAGCTTAGCATACAACTCATGCTCCCTCAAAGTCTGCAACACGATCCTCAGATGCTCCTCATGCTCCTCCTTAGTCTTAGAGTAGACTAAGATGTCATCGATAAACACCACCACAAACTTGTCCAAAAACTGTCTGAAGATTCTGTTCATCAAATCCATAAACACAACCGCTGCATTAGATAACCCAAACGTCATCACCACATACTCATAATGGCTATACCTCGACGTGAAAGCTGTCTTTTGTATGTCCAACTCTCTAATTTTCACCTGATGGTACCCCGACCTCAAATCAATCTTGGAAAAGACTGATGCACCACTCAACTGATCAAACAGGTCATCTATCGTTGACAAAGGATACTTGTTCTTCACACTCACTCGGTTCAGCTCTCTGTAGTCTATGCACAATCTCAAACTCCCATCTTTCTTCTTCACAAAAAGAACTGGTGCTCCCCACGGCGATACACTAGGTCTAATGTATCCCTTCTCAATCAGATCATCTAACTGTTTCCTGAGCTCCTCCATCTCTTTAGGACCCATCCGGTACGGTGCCTTAGAGATTAGCCCCGTCCCCGGTTTCAACTCAACGGTGAAATCTATCTCCCTCTTCGGTGGCAACCCCGGAATCTCCTCTGGAAAAACATCTGCAAACTCTCCCACCACCGGTATCTGATCAACTGTTGGACTCTCTATCCGGTCATCTCTCACATGGCACAAGATCAAAGGACATCCCTTCCTCAGGTAAGACTTCAAGGTAACAGCTGCAATCAACTTAACTTTGGGTTTGACTATAAACCCACGATAAGACACACCAACACCCTTAGGCCCTCTCAAAGACACTTTCTTTTGATGACAGTCTATTTTAGCTTTATACTTTCCTAACCATTCCATCCCGACTATCATCTCAAAACCGTCAAAAGGAAACTCTAGCAAGTCTACAGGTAGATCAACTTGCCCAACTATCATAGATACATCTCTAAACAACCTCCCACATGATACAGACTCACCCGAAGGTATAAAAACTTTCTCACTTAAAGACTCATATACCCTCAGACCCAACCGTTTACCATGACTCGAAGATACAAACGACTGAGAAGCCCCCGAATCAAACAAAACAAAGGTATGAATACTATTAACAAGAAAAGTACCAGTGATAACATGGGCATCTTCCTCAGCTGCTTTCTTGTCCATCATGAACAGACTTTCCATCGGTCTTCTCGTCCACCTCCTCGGACAAGATCTTGGTGATGTGGTCGGCTTAACACCCGACCCCTGATTGTTGTTGTTGTTCGTAGCTGGTTTCTGATAAGAATTACCGCCATTGCGGTTACCTCCACCCTGATAGCCCTGACTTCCCCGGCTAGACCATGACCCAGAAGGTCTATTGCTCGCATAACTCTGAGCAGGTCCCTGAGAATAGCTCCCCCGAGCCGATCCCTGAAAAGCTCCCGGCATACTCGTGCACTCATGTCTCTTGTGGCCCACACCGCCACAGCCAAAGCAAGTCACACCCCAACTACCACTGCTACTCACACGGCCACGCCCGAAGGAAGCCCCAGCACTAAACCCTGACCCAGAAGAAAACCCTCTAGCTTGATTGTGGTTGCCTTTCTTGTGACTAGACTGGCCTCCACCCTCACTCTCAGCCTTTCTTTTCTCACTCACTCTCTCCTGAGCCATCTCAACCAGCCTCTCAGCTCTCTCATAAGCTTCCTTAACATCGGTAAGGACTCCCACGGGTAACTTCTCCATAATCTTAGGTGTCAACCCTCTTTCAAACCTCAGCGCTAGGTTCTCCTCACTCAGACCCATATCCTCAGCATACCTAGACTTCTCATTAAACTGTTTGTAATACTCAGCAACTGACATATCAGATGTCATCTTAAACCCATCGAACTCCTCTCTCAGCTTACTCCTCACATGTTCCGGTACAAACTCCTTCCTCAAAGCTCTCCTAAACTCTTCCCAAGGTATAGCAGGTAAGCCCTGGTTCACATACATCTCCCTAGCACCCACCTTCACCGTATCCCATCACTTGCAAGTTGCGTCCCTCAAGTAGAACGCAGCTTGTTCCACTCTCATCTCATCAGGATAATGAACCAAGTCCAGGATGTTCTCCATCTCACGATACCAGTTGTCAAGAAGGTTTGGTTCCCCGGTTCCCGTGTACTCTTTTGGGTTAAACCTCGCTATATAGAGACTGATCTTAGAGTGATCAACCTCCTTATCCTTATTCACTTTCTTTAAGGCCTCAGTCAGGGCATCTTGGTGCTCCAACATCTTAACAACATCATCTATGTTCATGGTCTCAGCTCTCGCATAGTAAGCGTTTCTCTTGGGCGGCATCTTGAAACTATATATAAGAAAGGGTAGACATAAACACACGCACTAAAACTCAAAACACGAAAACAGGCTGCCTAGGACATACTCGATCGAGTACCCAAACCTACTCCATCGAGTAAGAGGCTACTCGATCGAGTGCCCAGCATACTCGATCGAGTGCCTCGACTCCAGAACCCAAACAGACCTTCTGACCTCTAACATACTCGACTGAGTAGCCCGGCTACTCGATAGAGTGACCCCCTACTCGATCGAGTTCCCGAGGTACTCGATCGAGTGCCCAAAAAAATACGATTCTGGATTCAAAATCGTCAAATACCCACTCGATCGAGTTAAACCAACTCGACCGAGTATCACACCTACTCGATCGAGTACCCCCCTACTCGATCGAGTCATGCTGACTCGCATAAACTACCCGCATGTTATCTCACATCTCCTAACATACTAAACAACATTATAAACTCAACATGTGATATAGCTAAGCATGCAATTCTACCAAGCTTTTCATAAAATCAACGAAACAGTTATATCATATGATCAAATGCCACATAGTAAACATCCATCATGCTTTACTATTCCAACAACAATTCCGTATATCTCATCAATCTCCAAACATCCAACCATTATGACATACTTCATCACATCCACACACACAAGTTGACAAACAACACATACGACTTGACAGACACCCCCCATGTGACCGGTTAAAAATTGTAGGGCGATTTCGCGACTTTAGGACGTCTCCCAAGCCTTTGCATTAGCTCCTACAACCTTTACCCCGGGTTCATTTTAATTGACTCCCTATATTCATTGGGTTCATTGGTTACAGGTTTCAGGATCGTCTCTCTGATACCATTTTGTAACACCCCCATACTCCAAGTGCCTTACCAGGACAACCCAGGTATAAGGATGTTACCAACTCGGTTACCCGAGGCAATGATAATCAAAAAAACAATAGAGAAACAACGTTTAAATGGAAATACTTAGTGAAAGCTTACAATCTCAAAACCAAAACCAAAAGTACAATACATGTTCTCAAACTGACTGTTTACTGATCTAACTGAAATGTCATGAAAACTACTAAGCTACAACGGAAGACTTCTATCATCATATCGTGGCACATCCCAGCTATCCCAGTACTCATCTCATACCTGCTCAATATCTGCTCACCATCCCCGAATGGATCACCGCAGGTTTTAAAACAATAATCGGGGTTAGTACTATTTACATAAATCATATAACCAACTGAACAGAAAACAATACAGCTCATACAATCATACACAATCATCCACTCCACTCCATCTCCGTCACCGACTGTCCACTGGACCAGCCCTGCCAGTGGGGGACCGCAGCCGTTCAGACCTAAGCCCCGCTCATTATACCGAGCGATAACCCTGTCCCATTAATGTGCACATCCCCTCCCGTGGTGGGTTCCACGGAGGGCAAAACTAGGGCGTGAAGCCACTCCCGCAAGTGACTCCACTCAGCCGAGAACGCATCTCGAGAACCAGAGACCAACAATCACATCCATCAACAACAATCAATCAACAACCGTCACGAAACCAAACAACAAGTACTAATTACAGCACAATCACCATAAATTATGTAACTAATATTGAGTAGGGAAACCTTACCTGGAAAGCACAATAATCAGACGATCTCACAGCTGATATAAAAAAGCTTCCTCTACGAATCCTCCTTCTAACATACAAACATATAATCACTACCAAGCATAACATACTACAAAAGTCCCAATTCCCAAATTAGGGTTTAACCAACATTAAGGAAACATTATAAAAATGGTATATAGGTCTTACCCTTGACGCAAGGATCACAACGGTATAAAGAACGATGAAATCAGACCTTCCAAACTCCGGGATTTGCTAACAATGCGATTAAGGTGATGAACGTACTTTGATTTCTCTCTTAACAGTAAATTAGGTTTTGAAAAAGTGTTTAGAACAATGACGGAAAAGATTATATACCTTAATCGCATAATTAACAAAACCCGAGAAATAACTCCCCGTAAACCGGCTACTCGATCGAGTAGCTAAGGTACTCAATCGAGTACCCCCTTACTCGATCGAGTATCATAGTTACTCGATCGAGTACCCAACAGGTTAGAAACTATTTTAAAACGCAACTCACCCTTACTCGACAGAGTAAGGCCTACTCGATAGAGTACCCAAAGACTTATAAATACGGAGTATTACACTTCGTTCCAGAGCATATCCGTAGTATGTTGAGGGCCGAGTTTTATACTTTTGCTATGACCGATAGTATGACCATGACTGAATACTATCACCAGTTCAATGAACTATCGTGTTATACGGAGGACATGGAGTTGAGTCAACTGAGTTTGGCTCTCCGTTTCGAGAGAGGGCTGTCGCTGAAGATTATGGAGAAGTTACCAACTAAAGTTATTTCCGATCTCAAGGAAGTCTATGAGAGAGCGGGTCATGCGGAGAGATTAGTTGAAAATGCCAAGGAGGCCAAAGAAAAAGGAATTGAAAAAAGTGTGGGATTTATCTGTATGCATCCCTTTAACATTAAGGATTATAACGAATTTATCGAGATGATAACTAGTCATAAAATAAATTGCATAAACAAAATTAGAGAATTGAGAAATAACCTTCGGTCCTAGCTAATTCGGCCTATGAACAATATCGCAATGATATTCTCCTATCAGTTGCACCCAAGATGATATGAGATATGCCCTTGTTCTTTTGCTAGAATCAATCCCCAAATTAACAGATTAATTTTAGATTTTGTGTTTTTCTTTTGATGAGAGGAGGCTAGGTTAGAATTAGGTTAGAAAAATGATCTACCTCTCACATACTTAAACCAAGTATTAGGTGAGTAATAGGGTAGATTTTTCTTCCCTTTTTTGGCCCAAAATCACCGAAATAATAAGAGCATATCTCTTGTTATTTTCGGTTTCTTCACCTACTAAAAAAGGTAGATTAAATCTCCTTATTTTTGGTAGTTTACAAAATGTATAAAATGTAATATATATAAATTGTCATTGATTTAATTCCGCATTAATAAGTCTATAAACAACAGCTTGCAGTCGATTTATTAAAGTCGGTCTGTGACAATATTGTATAATATATACTTTAATTATAAATACTGCATATTTATAATTAGCTTATTAAATATAACCGATTACATTTAATTACGAATTAACATATTAATTCGTCCAAGCAAACATTATATACATTAATTAAATATAACATATTATATTCAATTTACGAATTGACAGTTAATTCGTCTCATCTAATATTATTTAATCGGCATTAAATAATCGTCTCATCAACACATTGACTAACTGTTTAGTCATATAAGGCATCAATGTGATTACATTTCGATAACCACATCTCTCAAACACATCCTTTAGGTGTGACTTTTAGGGACCAGTTGATCACCGCCATCTGTATGATAATAACGTAAAACTTTCTAGCAAGCCAACCGTTATTAGGTAATCGTTAATCAACTGATAAAATATGAAGTATACCCTTGTGAACCTTTAAGAGATTTATAAATGTTATCACACTAATTTGTGGAGGACACAAGCTCTAACCAACTCTCACTTGTCCTCACAAGTGTATGTGCGATAACCGATTCTCATATCCTTAAATTTCTCCCACTCAATATAAAACAATTTGCAAAATCTGTATTCACAAAGGTCGTATTTTACAAGTGATCTGTATCAAGAGTGGTTTCCCTGACTAGAGAGTAACTTAACTGGTAAACGAATCTACTTAGCCTCCAGTTACGGCAGACCGTGAGAAAAAACCAAAGTCGCCCAAAAACTGCCTTATCTCAAGAGACAGTCGATAGTCAAAAGAATCGACCCTAGGAACACCATGGATGTCCTATCCACGACTTGGCACCGAATGTTTTTAAACATTTAGGACTCCATTACGTTGTCACAAAAATTTATCCTACGAGGTATCTTTATAATCTCGTATCTGTGATCGATCAGGCAACCGTTTGACTTATAGCTCGTTGAACCCACCATCAATCAACTGCACAATATAATAGCCAGAGTTATCAGCTCATTAAGGCGATTACGGACCAAAACAAATATAATGTAATTCAGTTCACTTTGTGGCGTTCAAAGTTGTCAGTACAATCCACATGAAAAACAAAATATTATATTAAAACGATGAAGTAATAAATAGTATATGAAAAAGATAATGTATCAAATTCATAATCAACTATTACAACTCAGGAACACGTTTAATTCCCATGGAGATAACGTGCCCTTCATGCTTATCATAATTCAGTAGTAGAATCTGCTACAACATCCTGTTTGGAATTCTTTCAGCTGACCGCAGTACCATTAAGAGTGAAGACGAATCCGGACTGAGATTTTGAATCATCTCGATCCTTTTGGAAGTTGGCATCTGCGTAACCGGTTGCGCATAGCTTAGTATCTCCTCCATAAGTCAATACCCAATCCTTAGTCCTCCGTAGGTACATGGATTCTTTTGGTACCGACTCGTCATACTCAATGCATATGCCACGTCTGGACGTGTGAATATCATGGCAAACATGATTGATCCTATTGCAGATGCATAAGGAACACGACTCATGCGCTCAATCCCTTCATGCGTCGTGGGTGACTGAGACTTGCTAAACTGCATCCCAAACGTCATTGGAAGGTTCCCCTTCTTGGAGTTGGTCATGCTGAACTTCTCAAGAATCTTATCCAAATAAGACTCCTGACTAAGTGCTAACGTCCGTCGTGATCTATCTCGGTAGATACGGATTCCCAAAATGCGTTGTGCCTCACCCAGATCTTTCATCTGGAAATGGTTCTTCAACCATCCTTTAACCGAAGATAAGAGAGGAATGTCATTCCCAATCAAGAGAATGTCATCGATATACAGTATAAAGAAAACAATCTTGCTCCCACTCGACTTGATATACAAGCATGGTTCCTCGACCGATCGAGTGAAACCATACTCTTTTATCACCTGGTCGAAACAATGATTCCAACTCCGAGAAGCTTGCTTAAGTCCATAAATGGAACGCTTAAGCTTGCATACTTTCTTAGGATGTTCAGGATCTATGAAACCTTCGGCTTGCACCATGTACAACTCTTCCTCCAAATAACCGTTTGAGAAGGCGGTTTTCACATCCATTTGCCAAATTTCATAGTCATGAAATGCGGCAATCGCAAAGATTACCCGAATGGAACGTAGCATGACCACAGGTGCAAAAATTTCATCATAATGCAATCTGTGCACTTGAGTGAAACCTTTTGCCACTAGTCGTGCCTTATAGGTATCTGGTTGCGCGTCTACAGAACGCTTTATTTTGTAAAGCCATTTGCACTGTAGAGGTTTTACCTTATTAGGTAAATCAACTAGATCCCATACGTCATTCTCATACATGGAGTCCATCTCAGATTGCTTGGCTTCGAGCTATAGCTTTAAGTTGGAACATGCCATAGCACCTTTATAGGTAGCGGGTTCATTACTCTCTAGGAGTAAAACGTCATTCTCCTCGACCATACCAATGTATCTGTCCGGAGGATGAGAGACTCTACCCGACCTCCTACGTTCCTCAAGAATATTAACCGTGTCATCAGTTGGAGGAACAACTTCCTCCATCTGTTCCTCGGTTGTTGGTTCTAGAATCTCCGACAGCTCGAAGGTTCTATTACTTTTCTTGTTCTTGAGAAATTCTTTCTCTAAGAACATCGCACTAGCCGCAACAAAAACTCGATGTTCGGTAGGCGAATAGAAGTAATGACCAAATGTTCCTTTTGGATAACCTATAAAGTATGTTTTGACCGATCGCGGGCCGAGCTTATCCTCGTGTCTCCACTTGACATAAGCCTCGAAGCCCCAAACCCGAATAAAGGACAAGTTAGGGACCGTTCCCTTCCACATTTCATATGGAGTCTTGTCGAAAGCTTTAGTCGGACTTCGGTTAAGTATAAGAGCAGCTGACAAAAGAGCAAAACCCCATAAAGAATCAGGCACTACCATGTGACTCATCATGGATCGAACCATATCAAGTAAGGTTCGATTTCTCCATTTGGACACACCATTTAATTGAGGTGTTCCAGGTGGAGTTAACTTCAAAACGATTCCACAGTCTTTAAGGTGTTGATCAAACTCATTTGAAAGATATTCGCCACCCCGATCTGAATGGAATGATTTAACCTTTCTACCCAGTTGGTTCTGAACCCTGTTCTGGTATTCCTTGAATTTCTCAAAGGACTCACTTTTATGCTTCATTAAGTAGACATATCCGTATCTACTCAAATCGTCCGTGAAAGTGATAAAATATCTATAGCCATCTCTAGCGGTAATTGACATAGGTCCACAAACATCAGTATGTATGAGTTCTAATAGGTCACTAGCGCGCATTCCAACACCTTTGAAGGAAATTCGAGTCATTTTGCCAATGAGAAATGATTCACACGTGCCTTATGTAGAAAATTCGAATGCGGGAATAGTCCCATTATCGACGAGTTTCTTTACGCGTTTCTCATTTATGTGTCCCATTCGACAATGCCATAGATATGTTTGATCTTTGTCACCAACCTTTAATTTCTTATTATTCACGTGTAATACTTCCGTGGTTTGATCTAAGATGTAAATTTCATTCATGGAAACTGCTTTGCCATAAATCATTCCATTTAAAGAGAAAATACAGCTATTATCCTTTACTAAAAATGAAAATCCGTCTTTATCAAGTACGGAAATTGAAATAATGTTCTTAGACAAACTGGGTACATAGTAACAGTTATTTAAAAATAACTCAAAACCACTAGGGAGTTAGATTACATATGTTCCCTTCGAGACAGCAGCAACTCTAGCTCCATTTTCGACTCGCAGGTCCACATCACCCTTTCCGAGAGGTGTGATGTTTCTTAGGCCCTGCAAATGATTACACAGATGAGAACCACAACCAGTATCAAGTACCCAAGTTCCGAAACTTGCATGGTTAATCTCAATCATATGAATATAAGATGACATACCAACAGGAACGACGCGGCCTGCTTTAATGTCCTCACGGTACACGGGACAGTTCCTCCTCCAATGTCCAGTCTTGTGACAATGGTGGCACTCAATATCACCGCCCTTGCTCTTTGCCTTGCCCTGTGAGCCACTAGTCTCACCAGGCCTACTCTTACTGTTTCCTGGCTTCTTGAATTTCGGCTTACCTACAGTTAGGTCGCCTGGAGCTTTGCCCTTACCTTTACCCTTGTTGGAAATCGTGAGAACATCCTGCTTCATGCTCCCACTCCATTTCATATCCTTCTCGGTCTGTACGAGAAGGGAGTGTAGCTCATGAGGACTCTTTTTCAAGTCATTCATGTAGTAGTTCGCCCTGAAAAGGGCAAAACCATCGTGAAGAGAATGAAGCATTCGGTCAATGACAATGCTCTCACTGATTTTGCAATCAAGTGCCTCCAATTTCTCGACATTCTCAATCATGTTAAGAATGTGTGGGCTAAACGGTTGGCCCTTATGGAGTTTCGCATCAAAGAAGCGAAAGGTATGCTCATAAGTAACGATTCTCGGTGCTTTTGAGAACTCGTTATTGAGCGTGGTGAAAATCTTGTTCGCACATTGGGCAATGAAGCGTCTCTGCAAATTGGTTTCCATTGCAAAGATGAGTACGTTCTTTATCGCATCCGCTTCCATGACGAAATCACTATATGCAAGTGACTCGATAACTTCAGCATTGGGGGCTGGTTTGACCGGTATTGGCTCAGTTAAGTACTTGAGCTTACCGTCAGCAATGGCAGCATTCCGTAGTGCTGCCTCCCAGTCCGCAATGTTGGACCCATCATTCTTCAGTCGTGTGAACTGATTCATGTTGTCCATAAAAACTTTAAGCCAGGACTCGCGTCCAAGGGTGGCACTAGGCATTGGGATTTCGTTATTTCCAACCATTTGTTGTAACAGTATTATCGATATAAACGTATTCTACACTGCGAAAAGAAGAATAAAAATAAAAAGCATGCTCATCGTTATGATTTAAGTCTTTATGCAATACTGTTATAACGCGAAGACTCATGCATTTATACAATTGATCTCCCTCAAGAATTATATAAATGATCCCAAGACTAAATTATCTGTAAATTGATAAGCCAACCTTTTGGCTAATTCTACTGTTAGAATTTTGGTCGATAAATTTCTGTAAATTCTATCTTTAGTCCATCATAATCACGAGAAACTCTTCGGACTATAATGTTGAGATAAACTAAGTCAACACAAACTACTTACCCAACGTAGAAGGGGTCATATTATGCCTACCGACAAAGAAGGGATTCATAGTTGTTTGCCCTTATAAAGACTAATCTCAATTTCCGTTTTAGAGGAAGATCCCATCAACTTTATTTTAATTCATTTTAAGTGAACTAATATCTAGCATGCGTGAATGAATAAACTAAGATTATGGCTTAATAAACATGTGACATCTGTATGTCTATGAAAACTAACATACAACCTATATGCGTCAATTTTTATGCATTTTAGTAGGTGGTTTGGTTTTAGGCGGAATATAATGCATTAACTAGCATGTGAATGAAAAACAATAAGAACGGTAAAACAAAAAAAATAAAGTCCTAGTGTGGCCTATCCTATCAAAATGAACATAAATATAACTTTGGAATCCATCCAAGGACCCGAGAAGCTTGTCTTGATGTTCCATCTTGATCTATGAGCGGGAGTGAGCTCCAATCTCCATCTTTAGTCTTCTCAAAAATTACAATTTAAAAATTACATAATAAACTTATTTACATTCTAATTTCAAAACCGTAATAAATAAAGAAAACCAAACGGAGATACGAGATCTCAAATTACATTAAAAATTATGTTCCCATCATTACAAAAACATAATTTGACTAAGGCCACACTAGGTATTACAAATTATTGCAAAAATACGTAAATAAAACCATTCAACGATTCATTCAACTAAATAAAATGCATCAACTAAAAAAATTAAACATACAAGACATAATTCTTTAATTCTGTAGATTAATTTTATCCAAACCACCTATTTAAATGATCAAATTAAGTGACAATTCCTCAATTAATAACATTAATTTCAATCTTAATTCACATTAAACTTGTAATATGAATTTAATTCATCAATATTTTAAACTGCTTTAAAATAATTAGGTTTCCAAAAATTGTGAACTTCTTCACAACAATTAATCATACATTTTCAATTTAATGTATAATCAATATTGCCCAAAAACAAAAACAAACAAAACAAAAAAGTCTTTTTTTTCTTATTTATTTGTTCTCGGCAATAAACAAAATTTTTTTTTTCTTTTTTTATTCTCCAGCTCTCGGCATAGCTTAAACCGATTTTTTTTTTCTTTTTGCTGTTCACAGCTGAACAGCCCAAAACCAAAACAAAACAGAAAACCCTTTTTTTCTTTTTCTCTTGGTCACGGCAAACCCTAAAAAAACGGAAAATCCTTTTTTTTTCTTTTCGGCTGGAACAAAAAAAAAAAGATGTGACCCCCTTTTTTTTTTTTTTTTCTTTCACGGCATTTAAGAACAAAAACGAAACCAATTTTTTTTTTCTTAATGCATTCGGCTAAAAAAAAAGAAAACAGTCCTAAAATAAAAAAACTTAAGATAAACAAAAATCGTTTGTAGTTGCTATTAGAACAAGATTAGCATATGAATTAATGAAACATGATTAACCGTATATGCAAAAAACTATATAGCAAAAACGAATTTTATATCATCAACATGACGATTCCATTTACATTTTAACTTAATTTTCATTAAATCAAAATCTACCAATTCTTCATATGATAATTTTGACTGATTAAAACAACAATATGAAAAATAAAAATGGAAAAGAATCATCAAACAAGGAAAAAAACACTGAAAAAAAAAAATTCTTCTCGGTCCAAAAAAAAATTCAGCCGAAACCCTTTATTGTTTACATCCAATTTTATGAAAATCATCAAAATAAAATTCGTGGCATTGGCTCTGATACCACTTGTGGGATTTATCTGTATGCATCCCTTTAACTTTAAGGATTATAACGAATTTATCGAGATGATAACTAGTCATAAAATAAATTGCATAAACAAAATTTGATAATTGAGAAATAACCTTCGGTCCTAGCTAATTCGGCCTATGAACAATATCGCAATGATATTCTCCTATCAGTTGCACCCAAGATGATATGAGATATGCCCTTGTTCTTTTGCTAGAATCGATCCCCAAATTAACAGATTAATTTTAGGTTTTGTGTTTTTCTTTTGCTGAGAGGAGGCTAGGTTAGAATTAGGTTAGAAAAATGATCTACCTCTCACATACTTAAACCAAGTATTAGGTGAGTAATAGGGTAGATTTTTCTTCCCTTTTTCGGCCCAAAATCACCGAAATAATAAGAGCATATCTCTTGTTCTTTTTGGTTTCTTCACCTACTAAAATAAGGTGATTAAATCTCCTTATTTTTGGTAGTTTACAAAATGTATAAAATGTAATATATATAAGTTGTCATTGATTTAATTCCGTATTAATAAGTCTATACACAACAGCTTGCAGTCGATTTATTAAAGCCGGTCTGTGACAACATTGTATAATATATACTTTAATTATAAATATTGCATATTTATAATTAGCTTATTAAATATAACCGATTACATTTAATTACGAATTAACATATTAATTCGTCCAAGCTAACATTATATACATTAATTAAATATAACATATTATATTCAATTTACGAATTGACAGTTAATTCGTCTCAGCTAATATTATTTAATCGGCATTAAATAATCGTCTCATCAACACATTGACTAACTGTTTAGTCATATAAGGCATCAATGTGATTACATTTCCATAACCACATCTCTCAAACACATCCATTAGGTGTGACTTTTAGGGACCAGTTGATCACCGCCATCTGTATGATAATAACGTCAAACTTTCTAGCAAGCCAACCGTTATTAGGTAATCGTTAATCAACTGATAAAATACGAAGTATACCCTTGTGAACCTTTAAGAGATTTATAAATGTTATCAACTAATTTGTGGAGGACACAAGCTTCAACAAAAAGGAAGGCTGAGAACGAGGGTGGCAACCAGTCAAGCTACAAGCATGGTAACCACAACTAGGCTAGAGCTTATTCCGGTGGGTTTAGCTTTAGTGGGGGATCTCGTGTAACATCCCGTCCCAAACCTAGGGCCGGGAGCGGTCACTCACGGTAGCTCGCCAGACAGTGTACATGGCCCACAGATCAACATGGGTCTCTTCCAGCGCATTTTGTCCTCACTCATGCGCATCCCGGGAACCTTCCTAGAAGGTCACCCATCCTACGATACTCCCAGCCAAGCACGCTTAACCGTGGAGTTCTTTTGCATGGATAACCAGAAATAAAAATGCACTTTATTAATATGAGTAGTACTTTCAATCCCTTTAAGCACTAGTAAGATTTAAAGCCTATCAATGGACCTCTTCAAGGGGTTACCCCACCCGAATAACATATTCGGTTCAGTGGAGTATTACACACCCCCACTTTAAGAACGCAAGGTCCTCGTTGCGCCTGGCAGCATCTGACCGCAGCCGAGCCAAACTTAGAATCCTCCCTCGCTAGGTTGGTGACTTGGGTACTTCAGACCACAAGCTCACCAGATGGTCGCAGGGTTGCTCTGATACAACTTGTAACATCCCGGCCCAGACTTAGGGCCGGGAGCGGTCACTCTCGGTAGCTCGCCAGGATGTGTACATGGACCACAGATCAACACAGGTCTCTTCCAGTGCATTGTGTCCTTACTCATGCGCATCCCGAGAACTTTCCCAGGAGGTCACCCATCCTAAGACTACTCCCAGCCAAGCACGCTTAACTGTGGAGTTATTTTGCATGGATAACCAGAAAAGAAAGTGCACTTTGTTGATATGAGTAGTACTTTCAATCCTTTTAAGCACTAGTCAGATTTTAAGCCTATCAATGGACCTCTTCAAGGGGTTAACCCACCCGAATAACGTATTCGGTTCAGTGGAGTATTATATCACATGTGTGGGGAAGAGATGGTCGGAATAAGAGTGACAACTCTACCTTACACTGCTTCAACCGTGGCGGGATAGGCCACATGTGATTTGAATGTAAGCGTGCAAGAGGAGGAGGCTTTCTTCGATCTTAGTAGGGGAACTATTCGCAAAATCCTAGTTAGAGTATAGCGAGCAACCGACAGCTAGGTCATGGAACAGTCAGGGAGGTCAAACTAACAACAATGGCTGCTATAACCGCAACAACGGTGGATCCTATCAGCGCTCGAACAATACTGTGAATAAGAATTCGGCGGCTAAGCCTACTACATCGGCGACTTCTGCGCGAAGGAGAAGTCAGAAGAGTAGCGATAGACTCTTTCTGATTGGTAAACATTTGTATCTAGAGGTTATGCTTTAACAATGGGTTTTAGGGAGTATGAGTTGGTAATGGATAATGTGTTTATACCATCGGGGGAGCGAGTGTCATGTCATAGGTTGTATAAAAGGGTGTCTATGGTGGTTGGCAAGTGGACTTACCGGTTAACTTACTTGAGTTTCCGATGGATAGGTTTGAGGTCATAGTCGGGATCGATTGGTTGGGTAAGTATTGTTGGACTATGTGTCCTCAACAATAGTGCGATCACATACTTAAATCTCTTATTAAGAATACACAAGGGATGATTCAATATATTCTCAACTGATCAACATTAATCGGTAACGATTGGGTGACTAGAGTTTGACGTTACTGTCATTTGACGGTGGTGATCATTTGGTCCCTTAAGGTCACACCTATAGGACAATTCCCTTAAACGATAAGTTAATTGATTGTATATCGATACGGATTAATTAATTCCTTAAATTTAACAAATTTCATTTGTGAGTGAGAATTTTATGTCTGATTGTAATATGATTAAATAAGATTCAATTTAGTAATTAATATGTTATATTACTAAAATTGATTAATGTTTATGAAACATTTTAGATAAGAGTAATTAGTTAGTTATAATTATAAAATATTGTAGATTATATTAACTAAATTCAAAATGACCCATTTTACATACATGTAATTATGAATTACAATTTAATTTGTTAAATGTGATTTCATTTGATATGTAATGTTATTTAATTAGTTAAATATGCATTTATACTACTAATGACATGTTACATGTTACATGTCACACATTACAATTGACAAAATACAAGTTGTAAAATGGAAATCCATTTTAGTATGTGGGGGCCAGTTTTGGGTGGTTTTTTAGAGTGATGATGGTTGTTCTTTTTCATGCAAAAGACACCATAATTACCTAAACAACCTAGAACCTAGTCTAATATATTGATAAGAGAAAAAGCAATTGAACGCCTCTTTTTAATGTGAAAAACCGGTCCCCCCACTGTAGAAGGAGAAGTTGTTCTCATTTTTTAGAAATATCATTTTTATGCTCATGCATTCTTATCTCTAATTTCCCTCACTAAACTCTCTTAAAAAAAATAGTTTTATGATGAAAATTTGTTCATAAAATCTAATAAAATAAATATAATACAATAGTAGTAATAACATTAGTATTAGATTTAATATTTAAGGATACTAATATATATTATCTAGTTAATAATTATATTAGTGTTATGAGGTTGTCTTGGGTGCAACTAAGAGGAGAGTTCTTATACTTGGAACTAGGGTTTTTGGAGGATCATCCTAATGTTATTACGCTTAAGAACAAGTTTAAGATGGTGTGCTACCTTATGCCCAATAAATCGGTCAACCATTTTGTAAGGATTAATCCATTTTCTCCTTATTTCATTTATTTACATATTGCATGCACTAGATCTATTATTCTAAATTAGTGAGTAATTTAGAAAATAATTAGAAGGGTCTAATTAGAGGTTAATGAACCTAACAATTGGTATCAGAGAGCCAGGTTAATGCATGCAAATCGTTTTTTGAGTTTTTTACGAGTTATTTGATGACTAAAATAAAAACCAAAAAAAAAAATTGTGTAAATATAAGATATGCATGAAATTTTTGATGCATGTATACATTCTGGTCCTAAAATGTTTTAGGTCATTTTACGTGATTTGTGGAATTTTATTACTAATTTTTATAATTTATTGAATAATAATAACATTTTAATGAGTAAAATGGTTATTTAATAACTAAAAATAGTTATCTGTTGTTTCTGGCCACGAAATTTTAATATGATCTCATGCATATGTTACTTATTGTATGTATAATTTGAGGTTGATGTGATTAATTTTGCATGATTTATGATTTTAATGGTTAAAATGGAATAAATCGAGATAATATAAGTTAAATATAGCTAAAAATAATTTCATGGCATGAGAAAATTATTTTAGGGTTGAATTTATATCCTACATATCAGATGTGAAGTTGGAAAATTGATTAGATTAATTTTCTTATGCTTTAGATATTTATTTGATAAAACCGATAAATCACAACTATATTTTTCTCTAAATAAATTCGAAATTTTTTTAACCCATATTTTTGACATTATGAAGGTCATGGTAATATTTCAGAATGTTAAAATTTAAATTTCAAATTTTTTAGATTATTGTAATTAAATTTGGAATTATTTCATAAATTTTATGATAAATAGGGTTAAATATGAGGAACAATGTATAACCAAGTTGGATTATTGTTAAATTTTTAGTGAAGACTAATTTTTGTGTCCTAAAACAGTTAGGATAATTAACTTAGCCTTAAATTTGATTTAAGTATTAATTAGTGATTTTTAATAATTTTTTTTTTGGGAAAGGTAAGTAATATATTTTAATCTTCAAAAATGGTAGTTACATCATACACGGTTCCTCCCTTTAAACTCGTATATCTAAATCTAATAATTACATCAAAAAAACTTATAACTTTTCAAACCAAATCCTATCCTTCAATAGAAGACTGTTATCATTTTTAAACAAAAAACGAGCTTTGGCTTCCTTTAGAATCTGCTGCACCAGTACCACAGGTCTCCTGATACAAGCATCCATTCTAGCTTCATTCCGAACTCTCCAGATCCAGTAAAGAAGAGCAACATGACAAGCACCAACGTACTTTTTCTATAGTTTAGTAACCCCTCTGCCCTTAGAGTACCAGTCAACAAGCTCTTTGATGCAGAAACTGATGTGCAAAGCTTGCTGCAGTAAACTGAAGCATTGCTTGGCATAGGCACAATCATAAAAAAGATGAGAGTGACTCTCTGATTGGCTAGCACAAATAACACAAGACTGATCAATGTCCAGTCCCATCCTTGGAAGTCTATCTTTAGTAGTTAATTTCTGGTGCATTGACTTCCCAGAAGATGAAACTGCATTTAGGCACATTCAAAGGATTCCAGCATACATATCTAAAGTTGACCTTAGGTTGCCCAATTCTCATCCAGTCATACCCAACAGAGACAATATATTCTTTGGGGGAGTTGAGCCACAAATTTTTGGTGTAGACTTGCTGAAAGTGTTCCAAAGTATGAGAGATTTTTTTCCAGGACCATCTACAATCCTCAGGGGCCTTATAGTTAGTCCAAGATTTGCCTTTCATTTATAAATGATTTACCCAACGAACCCACAAATGGTCTTTCTTAGCAGCAAGCCACCACACATATTTTCCAAGCAAAGCTTTGTTCCATGTTTTAGCATCCTTCATACCAATGCCTCCCTCAGCTTTAGGCTGACAACAAATACTCCAGCTAATGTTAGGAACCTTCTTGTAGTCAGAAGATCCACTCCAAAGATAATTCCTACATATAACATTGATTCTATTCATAATGCCACTAGGAATCAAGAAAATGGTGGCCCAATATGAGTGCAAGGTACTAAGTACAAAATTTACCAGTGCCACCCTACCAGCATAAGACAGGTTCTTAGCCCCCCATCCCCCGTTCCTAGCCACAATCCTCTCAGTAAATTTGTGGCCTTCAGTCTTAGTCAGTTACTTAGATGAAATTGGAACTACCAAATACCTAAAAGGCAGAGTTCCCCTATGAAAACCAGACACCTACAGGATAGCATCAATAGAGTTTGCAGCAACACCATTAAAATAAATCTCAGAATTAGATTTACTCATGCTTAACACTGAAGCAGTTGAAAAAGTGGTAAACCCCCTTAGCAGCCTCATTATAGAAGCTTTTGTTCCCTTGCAAAATAGCAACAAATCATCTGCAAAGAGTAAGTGGTTCAATTTTAGATGCCCACATAAAGGATGGAATCTGAAGTCATCTTGTTGTGCTACCACCCCCCCGGATTCTAGACAAGTACACCATGCAAAGGGTAAATAGTAGGGGAGACAAGGGGTCACCTTGCCTAAGTCCTCTTTTCCAAGGGAAGAAACCAAACATATTCCCATTGACTTTAAGGGAGTTAGTAGGACTAGATACACAAGCCATCACCAACCCAATGAATTTCTGAGGGAAGCCCAAAGCAACCATCATTTGTTCCAAGAAAGGCCACTCCACTGAATCATATGCCTTCTTCAAGTCAATCTTGATTAAGCACCTAGGGGATGCATACTTCCTATTATAAAGCCTAACTAGATCCTGACATATTAGCGCATTTTCAATAATATTTCAACCTTTAATAAATCCAGCTTGACTGTCACTCACAATATCAGGAAGCAGTTGACTCATTCTGTTGTAGAGAACC
This sequence comes from Silene latifolia, assembly GCF_048544455.1. Lineage (NCBI taxonomy): Eukaryota > Viridiplantae > Streptophyta > Magnoliopsida > Caryophyllales > Caryophyllaceae > Silene > Silene latifolia. Next base: position 88,790,682 of record NC_133534.1, read on the forward strand.
TTTGCTAGGGTTTTGTAGATAGTGTTGCAGCATGAAATGGCACGAAACTCTAGAACACTGGTGCGATTAGCAGATTTAGGAATAAGTGTAATGTAGGTGGTATTCACCAGTTTAAGTAAATTGCCAGTGGAGAAGAAATCCTGAATAGCATTAATGACATCAGTCCTAACAACCTCCAAGAATCCTTGAAGAACTGGCTTGAGTAACCATCAGGGCCAGGTGATTTGGTTGTTGGAATGGAGAAAAGGCAATCCTTAATTTCTTCAACAGTCACAGGAGCCAATATAGTGTGCTTGTGCCCCTCCGTGATCATTCTCCCTGTCCTTACAGTAGGATCATGAACAGCAGTAGTAGGTAAAGAGTTTCCAAGAAGTTTTTTGTAATAAGAAAGAAAAGCATTCTCAATACCAGCAGTTGAGTTATACAGAATTCCATTCTCACCTCTGATACTCACAACACTGTTATGGACTTGCCTTGCTCTTATTTGGTTATGAAAAAACTTAGTGCTCTCATCACCAAATTTGATCCAAACGACTTTGGCTTTTTGGCTAAGGAAAATATGCTGAATTTTACATTGGTGCCTGTAGGAATTAGCAGCTTCTCTTCCAACAGCACCGAGGATAGCATCAGTAGGATTGAGATGTAGCTGGACTTGAATATCTTCTAGTAGAGCTCTTGCTATTCCAACAGACTTGTTCCCAACATAAAAATCATTCCTATTAAGCATTTTAAGAGGAGATTTCAGATTCTTCAGACGAGTTACCAATTTATACATCATAGTTCCATCCACATGTTGCCTCCAAGAGTCTTACACTACTTTCTTAAAGTCAGAGGCCAAGCTCCATATATTATAATATCTAAACTATGACCTCTTCCTCTCCATAATTACCCTTCTTGGCAGACAATAGGGTTATGATCAAATAATCCCTCATGAAAAAAATGGGCATAGCCATTAGGGTAAATATCCATCCACTAAGAATTGACCATGAATCTATCAATTCTGGAAAACCCTTTAGAAGCCGGTGCCTGTTTGTTGTTCCAGGTGTAGAAAGCACCCTGGCCCTTAATATCAACCAAACCACAGTAATAAGCACAGCTTCTGAAGTTGGCAATATCAGACCAAGTAACCTCATTCTCTATCCTCTCATTGAAATCAAGAACATTGTTAAAATCACCACACACTCCCCAAGGACCCTTGTATTTATCCTTCATCTCCCTCAAGTGATCCCATAACGCATTCCAGTCATCCTCATCATTTGAGACATACACAACAGTAAATAAGAAGTTCTCAGCATAAACAATATCAGTCACCTGCACAGTGATAGCTTGAGAAGTTTTGTGAAGTAAAGTAACTATGAAGAACTGGGGATCCCATATTACTCAGCCTCTTCCACCATGATGATGATTACTATTATTTATTCCTTTCCACTGACTACCTAGATTATTTAAAGTAGTAGTAAAGTCATGCTCCTTGATTTTAGTTTCAACTAACCCATAAAGACCAATATTATTTTGAAATAAAAATTACGTAACCTCTAGTTGTTTATTGGCTCCATTTATTCCTCGAACATTCCAACTACCAATACTATCCATTACCTATGCCTATTGGTGCCTTTTGTCTCCCTTCCAATTCTCCCTTACTCCCTGGACTAGTAGTAAGAGCTGCAACATAAGATTTAACAGGAGATGCACACCAAACTTTAGATGCTCCTGACGAGAAAGCTGCTGAATAACAGTAACAGGAGTGATCAGTGAGGAGTTATGATTTGTTGGGCCTCCAAAAGGAACCTCAGACGTGGTCCTCTGGGGGTTCATATCTGTAACTGTCACAGGAGGCTTCTGAACTCGTCTCCACACTTACTTTCTAGTTGGATTAGGTTTAGGTATTGGCGCTTGGCTTTGTTTCTTCTTGCACATGTCCTTAGTATGACCTATACCCTTACACACATCGCAGACAGTTGGTTTCCATTCATATTCCACCAATATACTGACTTCTAACCCTTTTTCATCTAAGAAGTGAAGGTTGTCAGGGAATGCTTGTCCAATATCAACTTCCACCAAGAGTCTAACATTGCTCCATCTCTCCTAACAAATTTTCCCAGTAACCTGGCAAGTTTCTCCAGACTGGATTTATCCCAAAATTTGAGAGGAAGACCACAGAGACGAAGCCAGATAGGAACAGCCTTGACTATCTCCTTATGTAAACTACATGATTCTGTCTAGAGTTTAACAATTACCGGCTTATTGTCAAACATAGGGAAACCCTGCTTAAGAACCAGGTTTTGACATTCCTTGGTCTGAAATCTAACCAAAAATACCCCATTAGTCAGGAAAGAAATTTTATCAATTTTGTAGACCCCCCATAACTTCCTGACAAACACCTCAACTAGTTCCCATGGAGGATTGCCACCAAGCACATAGCAGACAACAACATTATCCCAGTATTGTAATTCAACCTCTACATCATCTTTAGTGAGTTGCAATAAATTCTTATCAGGAATAGATGTCGGACAAGTAGGAGTTCTCTTACTTTGCACTTCAGTCCATTCAGTTTCATCTTCTTGTCCAACAGGTGAACTCGGTTCCTCATCTTCATCCATAATTGTTTCCAAATTAAGTACCGGAATCCCAACAATTTCATTAACCTCTCGCGTTTTCTGCGTATCTGCTGATTGTGAAATTCCAGGACAGCAATGACACGAAGACGGTTGACCCATATCGAGATTAAGGTCTCAACAGTTAGAAAAGGAAATACGCAATTTAGCTTTAGAACGAATTTTATTTTTAGATTGGGATTTTTTTTGATGATTTTTCGTGCCATTTTTGCAGCCAAAACCCTAGAAAAGCTAGAGAGAAGCTAGAGCTTTCTCTTTGTAACCCCATTTTATTAATTCCTGATTTTTAATAAGTTATATATCACGTATTTCCATAAAAACCAAGCCATATATGATATAATGTAGTAAGGCGATTTGGCACATTCATTTTGAATGTTGAATATATATATATATATATATATATATATATATATATATATATATATATATATATATATATATATATATATATATATATATATATATATATATATATATATATATATATATATATATATATTGTTGCATTTTTATAGATGAATGTCATTTAAATTTATGTAATTTTGAATCATGTTATTTGTCTTATCATGGCCTTAGTTTAATTGGTATTTCTCGTAATGTAATGGAATATCGATTCAGTTGTAATTTTGATGTGATTTCGCATCACCGTTTTGTAATTTAATAGATTTAAATTTTTATTATAAATGTATAATAGGATATGGTATGTATTTTATTATCATTTTTGTAATTCTAGAGTTTCCTAATGACGGAGCCATTCGGAAAGGAGTTCCGATCAAAATGGTGTTTTTTTCTTGGGAGGCGTGTCACATGAAGTTTAAGAGACCAAAGGAGTTGGTTTTTGATTTTGTAATAGATAATTAGTTTTTTTCTTTTTTAGGAAAGGCCATACTAGAAAATTGTTTTTCTTTACATTTTCTATTTTATATGTTTGCATGAATGCAAAATCGCCATAACATCTCATGCATTTTTATATCGAGTCATCGACCTTATCAATTATAATTATCGATAGATCACTAATTTAGTTCATTTAAAAGAAATAGATAATAAATTGACAAGACCTCTCACATTTTAAATGATTGAGACTTAGCCTTACCAAATCGTAGGAACCCATGAATCTCAATTTCATTAGGGGTATAATACGGTATTTTATTATAACGTGGGGCTTTCTTTTTACGTTGGGTAAGTGGGGTCATAAAAGGTTATTACATTTCGAAATTTGGTTGATCACAATGGAAGTATTAGAGGGACCGTTGTCTCAATAGGTCCGGGCTAAAGATGAATTTAGTATAATTTCATCGACTGAGAGTTCTAAGTGTAGAATAGGTTAAATGAGTTAACCTACCAAATTATATTTGTAAGGGTATAGAGGGCCCGTAGGCTCACAACTGAGTTAATATGAATTTGGGTCTTGGTCATTATATAAATGCTAAAACTTGCCTAAAGTTTTTAAATATTACGATGAATGTTAGTTTTCCCACTATTTTGTTTTTTAAATTTGTTCTATATCTTTGCTCCTAGACATATACTATGTCATTTCATTTTTAACTTATGTCTCCATTAAACCACTATAGCTAAATACAAATAGAATCTCCTTTCTAAAAGCCTCAATTGAACCGTTTAAATAGGGCATGGACTAGCTCCATAGGAATCGTTTTATTCCATAGAACTCCATAGGAATTGTCCTATGTCATATAAGATTAGCATCTTAAATTCCTAACATACCTATGTATGATTTCTTATGAAGAAGTATGAATAGAAGTAATGATTAGTCAAAATATGTTTTAATAATATCTTCTATGCATCCACGGTTCAAAAGTCTTATTGCTCAACCTAAACAATTGTCATCAAGCACTTAATTAGTTAAGAACATAACAATGTTAAACTGGTAAATTGATTTGTTTGAAATTTGGATTGACCAAATACCACAATAGAATTAACCCTTATGAAGGATTAAACTAGGAATTTAAATGAAGAAAAGTCTTCATAAAGTAAAACTTCTTAGAACTAAGTGGGAGCGATAATAAGAAAGTACCTATCTTAAATTGTTAAGGATAGAACTAGGCTCAAAAGATAAAGTGTTAGACACTAAAATAGATACAAACCCCAAATAAGTAAAGATCAAGGAAGTTGGTCGTATGACTCCAACATATTCCTTCTTGAATATCTATGACATTGACATTGCATTCTTGATAATTACCACATCATGAGTATTTGATACAAATTTGTGGATTTCATCATAATATTTGGCATTATCGTGTGACAATTACCAAGAATAAATTTAGAAATTTACATGAATGGAACTGAGGTAGTTGCCATTTCATCCATGAACATATAAATGTTATAGTGTACTCATTTTAGTTTTGTATTTAGAAATGTACCTCAATAATTGTTATAATGTACACTAACTCTAAATAAGAATATAATTCAAGTTTTGTATAAAATGCAAAGGGTTTCTTTATTATGCAATTAAAACAAGCGTTGTGCCCTTAAATACCACGATTAGGTTTATGGTTAGACCATACAAATCAAGGTAATTATATTCTAATTCAAAATAAAAACAAAATGTCATATATATACAAGACTCAAATTGGTGACCCCAATCATTTCTCAATTCTTGATTGAAAATCGCATTTAGAAACTAGTGTTGACTAGTGTCCCAAACCATTTGATTAAAAATCTCTTGGTGTGTGTGAATCTTGTATTCAAAGCAAGATATTTTATGACTTTTTCTTGAAAGGATTACGAATAGAGTAAGATATTCGTCCTATTTACACTTTGAAGTGTATAGTCGAATACAATTTCAATCAGAAAAGGTTATTATTACTTCTTCATCTATTTTACCAACGAACTAGGTAGATACTTGGTATCCACTTAATGAAGTAAGAAGAGAAATTATTTGAATTTAAATGAATTCCTTTTAAAGTATCAAAACCTAGAGATTATAAAACCAAAGTATTAGTACTTTGTTAAGGTAAGGAACGATAAAGTAATGACTTTGATTTGCACTAAAAGGAGTATGATATCGTATCACAAGTTCACCTTCATAAGCACATAATATTAGATAAGGTGTGTTAGAAAGTGAGAAAGAATCCTATATGATATGATTGGATCTTTATAATAGAGTTGGAGGTAGTTTCTGTTATAAAATTTGTCTGGCATTTAAATTTTCCACTAAAACAAAACATAGTTAAGGCAATCATCTACATTTCATATGAGATATGGTTAGGCATGGTACCTAAATTGTAGATTGTCACGAGAATGAAGGGTTTGTGGCTTGTGATGCTGTCTGTTAAGAAAACAAGATTATTTCTTAAAGACAGAGTGGGAGAAAATGTACAAGAGCCACAAACTGAAAATAAGACGTAGGAAAATGTTCTTTCTTGGTCAAAATCAGTAAATATTTCTTCGAAACCTAAGTAGACAGGAATCGTGTTATTTTTGAAAGTGATAAACCTGTAACTTATTAAGATGCTTTATCAAGTTTCAACTTCACACAAGTCCGAACTGAACATAAACATTAAGATGTTTCCATAACTTGGTTGATGGATGGTTATTCGGATTTCATAATATTATTTGACTGTTGGATTCTAAAATCATCTTGCACGAGTTTTGTAAATCGCAACCATCCTGAGGTAGGATGCGTACTTAAGAAGAAATCTTAAGTAGATGTGAAGGAGTTGAATGGTAAGGTTTAGTCATGTGATAAACATTTCTCGAATTGTCGAGTAGTTTTGTTTATACATGAAGTTTAGTGGGAGTAGGGTGGTATTATTGGTCTTATATGTAAACATATTTATCACTATGAGTGATGCAAGACTTAGGAGAAGAATAATACGTCTCTAAGATATCGAGTTCGATGGATATTAGAGTTAAGTTAATATGCTTATTTTAATAAGAATCTTGACAAGTTCAAAAGTATTGAACATGTAGAAATTGAATCCATTTGCTTCCGCTGCTGGATTAATTCATTATGCTAAGATGTATCACTATTCTTATACTTCGTATACTTAGAGTATGACGAGAAATTAAAATTGAATCTTTGTGAAAGTCACTATATAACCGTATAGTTCATCCATTAGTACTCAAGAAGGACTAAAGATATGAAGCTAAATGTTTGGAAATAATTGTTGGATTTATGTGCAATGAGTTACACAAAAACCATATTCTAAACACATAAGGATGGTTAGAGAACCATATTGGCTATAATTTTTGAGGACTAGATGTACTAGAAACGTTCTAGGTAGTTGAACAAATGAGATATATACAATGGAAATTGAGTACACTTGCAATAGTGAGATATGTAAGAGGGATGAGTCTCACACACTATGAGGACAGTGGGAGCTATTTTAAAGCAGGAGAAACTATGTCTAGACTGGATCTAGACATGTAGTCAAAAGGTTTTTATATTACAAGATTATACATAACGGACGGAAATCGTTTATAGAAAAGGTTAAGAAAGATGCAAAGCGTTGCTAAATCTTACTAACCAAAGGCCTTCTCATAGCCTTAATATGATAAGTCATGCCATTTCAATTGAATTGAGATGTACGATTATATACAAAATTTAATATGGATTATAGATTATGTAGTAATTGATATTGTATTAATTTTACATATGTGATAATGCATTCATCGTTTGTGGTTTATTCTAAACTCTTTTTCTTTGTTATATCCAAATAGGTTGTAAAGACAACGTTAAACCCTATTAAAGTGAACTGGATTAACATAGTATTGGCGCCTAGTCACTTATATGAGGTGACGTCTCCTAGTGACTAGAGTGTGAGGTGATTGATGGCAAGTTCAAGTGCCATAGAGTCATAAGGGATGACTAGTCGATCACATAGGCAGACTGTAAGGGACACTTTGTCGGACAGTGACCGCTTATAGATTTCTTGAAATTCATATAGCCTGGTCATGGTGAGAAATACTATAGTATTCTTTTTGAGTCGATTCTTTTACTAGAGACTTTTTGCCCAAGTCCGCACAGTTTCAAATTGGCTTTGATTTTTGCTCTACGACTTCCGAATATGGAGTGCAAAGGGGTATCTTTTGGGTCATCATGAACTGTGGCTGAACAAAGGGAACAGTGCGATAGGAATTGTCCACCCCCTTGTCAGGGTTATCTAAATCTTTGGGCCACACGAGGAGTAGTGAACTGAAAATGCGAGGCCACGCTCGGAAGGTATCTACGGTTGATATGATCAAATGCAAGTACGACCTGCAAGACACCTTGCATTGAGTGGGAGATGTAATAGAACAAGAGAATTGGTGACGCCCACTTGTATCGAACAAGTGGGAGATTGTTGGAGTATTTGTCCTCAACAATAGTGCGATCACATATTTAAATCTCATATTAAGAGTACACAAGGGATGATTCAATATATTGTCAACTGATCAACATTAATCGATAACGATTGGCTGACTAGAGTTGGACGTTACTGTCGTTTGACGGTGGTGGTTCCTTAAGGTCATATCTATAGGACAATTCCCTCAACTGATGAGTTAATTAATTGTATAACGATACGGATTAATTAATTCCTTAAATCGAACAAATTTCATTTGTGAGCGAGAATTTTATGTCTTATTGTAATATGATTAAATAAGATTCAATTTAGTAATTAATATGTTATATTACTAAAATTGATTAATATTTTTGAAACATTTGAGATAAGAGTAATTAGTTAGTTATAATTACAAAATATTGTAGATTATATTAACTAAATTCAAAATGATCCATTTTACATACATGTAATTATGAATTACAATTTCATTTGTTAAATTTAATTTTATTTGATATGTAATGATATTTAATTAGTTAAATATGCATTTATACTACTAATGACATGTTACATGTCACATGTCACATGTCACACATTATAATTGATAAAATACAAGTTGTAAAATGGAAATCCATTTTAGCATGTGGGAGCCGGTTTTGGGTGCTTTTTTAGGGTGATGATGGTTGTTCTTTTTCATGCAAAAGACACCATAATTACCTAAACAACCTACAACCTGGTCTAATATATTGATAAGAGAAAAAGCAATTGCATGCCTCTTTTTAATGTGAAAAACCGGTCCCCCCACTATAGAAGGAGAAGTTGTTCTCATTTTTTAGAAATATCATTTTTATGCTCATGCATTCTTATCTCTAATTTTCCTCACTAAACTTTCTTAAAAAAATAGTTTTATGAAGAAAATTTGTTCATAAAATCTAATAAAATAAATATATTACTATAGTAGTAATATCACTAGTATTAGATTTAATATTTCAGGATACTAGTCTATATTATCTAGTTAATAATTATATTAGTGTTTGGGGTTGTCTTGGATGAAACTAAGAGGAGAGTTCCTATACTTGGAACCATGGTTTTTGGAGGATCATCCTAATGTTATTAAGCTCAATTTTATAAGGATTAATCAATTTTCTCCTTATTTCATTTATTTACATATTGCATGCACTAGATCTATTATTCTAAATTAGTGAGTATTTTAGAAACTAATTATAATAGTCTAATTAGGGTTTAATGAACCGAACAAGTATGAGGCTAAGATAGATTGTCGTCAAAAGATGGTGTCCTTAAAAGGTCGCAAGGGAATTAGAGTGCCATATCAGGGTTTTGTTATAAAACCCATGGTAAAGATTGTTGCAGCTATGACTTTAATGTCATGTTTGAGGAAGGGGTGTCCTATGATCCTTTGCCATGTGAGGGATACTCGTATAGAGGAGCCATCAGTAGTAGAGATACAGATTGTGAGTGAGTTCGACGATGTCTTTCCGGAGGAGATACCAGGGTTACCTCCTATGAGGGACATTGATTTCAATGTAAAGCTTAAACCAGGGACGAGACCTATATCTAAGGCTCTATAGCGTATCAGACCAAAAGAGTTAGAAGAGTTGAAGAAACAGCTGAAAAAGTTGGTGGATAAGGAGTACATTCGACCTAGTGTATCGCCTTGGGGGTACACCAGTCTTATTTGTGAAAAAGAAGGACGATAGTATGAGGTTATGCATCGACTACAGAGAGTTAAACCATGTTGCCCTGACGAAAAAATATCCTTTACCGAGGATTGATGATTTTTTTTACCATTTGAGTGGAGTCGGGGCATTTTCAAAGATTGATCTGAGATCGGGTTATCACCAGTTGAGGATTGCGGATGAGGATATTCCTAAGACAGCTTTTCGGTCGCGGTATGGTCACTATGAGTATGCGGTGAGGCCTTTTGGGTTGACTAATGCACCGGTAATGTTTATTGATCGTATGAACCGAATATTCACTCCGTTTTTTGATGGATTCGTGCTGGTTTTCATCGATAATATCCTAGTCTATTCCAAGACTAAGGAAGAGCATGTGGTGCATTTGAGGTTGGTATTAAAAACTTTGCGATACAACCAGCTATATGCTAAATTGTCCAGATGTGAGTTCTGGTTAGAGTAGGTGGCCTTTCTGGGCCTTGTGATTTCAAAGAATGGTGTAGCTGTGGATCCTAGTAAGATCGAGGCAGTGTCAAACTCGGAAGCACTAAAGAATATTGCTGAAATTCGGAGTTTCTTGGGTTTGGCACGCTATTATAGGAGATTCTTGAAAGATTTTTCCGAGATTGCTAGACCTATGACATCATTGACGAGGAAAGAGACCAAATTACGTTGGGATGAGAGTTGTAAGATGGCGTTCCAAACATTAAAGAAACATTTGACTATAGCTCGTGTCCTAGCTTTGCTAGAGGGAAGTGAGAACGTCGAAGTTTGTACTAATGCTTCGAAGAATGGATTGGGATGTGTCTTGATGTAAAACAGAAAAGTCATTGCCTATGCTTCGAGCCTGTTGAAGCCGTATAAAGAGAATTATCCTACTCATGACTTAGAGTTGGGTGTGGTTGTATTTGTTCTGAAGATTTGGAGACATTATCTATACTGGGCAACCATTAAATTGTTTTCGGATCAGAAGAGTTTGAACTACATCTACACTCAAAAGTAGCTGAATATGCGTCAAAGAAGGTGGATGAAGTTGATTGGGGACTATGATATGGAGATCATCTATCATGAGGGGAAGGCTAATGTGGTTGTAGATGCCTTGGGTAGGAAAAGTGTGCATTCATTATGCACTGCCATGTCATTGATGATATTGAAAGACGAAATGAAAAAGATGAGGATTCACATGATTCGCAATGGAGATGCCATTGGGGATTCGAATATCGAGACCGAACTTTATGATGATATAAAAAGAAAACAGGTGCTTGATCCCAAGATTAAGGAGTGGAAGAATAGGGTAGCGAAGAATACTGTTTCAAGATTTTTGATCAATACAGGTGGGAGTGTACAATTCGATGGGAGGAGGTGTGTACCTAATGATGCCGAGTTTGTACTAATGTTTCCCTACTCGGTTTACTGTTTAATTTATTTAAGATGTTGTTGTGATTGTTTGTACGATTGATACTATGATTATCTGCTGTTGTTGGATTGGAGTTTGGTGGTGGTGTTATGATGGTTGTTGGTGATGTTCGTGAGGCGTGTCCTCGGCTGAGTGGGGTCACTTGCGAGGGTAGCTTCACGCCCTAGTTTTGCCCTCTGTAGAACCCGCCACAGGAGGGGATGTGCACATTAATGAATAGGGTTATCGCTCGTTGATGAGCGGGGATTTGGTGGGTACGACTGCGGTCCCCCAGAGGCAGGACTACACACTTTAGTGTGTAGTCAGTTACATGATGTGATTGGGAGTTGGAGGTGGATGATGATCAGCTGTTTACTTATCGTACTTGTCTTATTTCGTTATGCAGTAAACTGACCCCATGTTGTGTTTTCAAAACTGTGGTGAACCATTCGGGAATGGTGAGCAGTTGGTTTAGCAGGTGCAGCTGGTTTTGATGCTTGTAGGGCTTGGAAGGTAATCAAGTCATCACGCTACCGAAGTAGATGTCACCGACACTCATGCTTAGTAGTCTTTATAGTTATCCATGTTGTATCTTGCCACGCTATTCCACATTGTAAAGTCTTAAAATATTTAGTAAATGTTCTTTTATTGTTAATTTAATCAACTAACTCGGGCAACCGAGATGGTAACACCTTCATACACTAGGGTGGTCCTTGGTATGGCACCTTGGTGTACAGGGGTGTTACAAAGTGGTATCAGAGCGACAATTTTGGAACCTGAACCAATGAACCAAATTAATATAGGGTGTCAAATTAAAATGAACCTGGTGTATGTATGTGTTGGGAGCCCCTATGTCGGTTTTGGGTGCGAAGGCGCCCTCATCTCGGAACTCGGCCTCAATCATGCTTAAGCCAGCCACCGTGGAAGGGTAGACGTATAGAAGTGTTCGGTGTCAAGTGTGTGTGCCATATGTACATGTTTGTAGTAGCATGCGTTGTAACATGTGTTTAAAACTATGGGTGTGGTACTTGAAAATGGTGAATCTCGTGAATTTGTTGGATGAAATGATAAGAGGATTGCGTAAGTTGAGGCTGTTGATATGTGATAAGGGATTGTGTAGTTGAATATGATAGACCTCGTGCATGATAGGTGCTTTTATGTGGTTTCCAAAATGAGTAATGAGGTATCGAATATGTATTGAATTGCATGATAAGATGTGTTGGCGTAACTCTATAGCTCGATCCTATCTACTATCGAGTCAAGATTGATTGTGTGTATTCGTTGTGGCATGAATTGTTTAGTGCGGCTATATGCATAGGAACACGTGTCGTTCGTAAATATCGTAATGAAGTTTTATGACTTGTGACGTGCCTTATTGTGATAGAATTAGGGTCTAACGGTGACGAGCCCAATTATGTGGAACACCAAACGTCGTTATTTGTTTTGAAGAAAAAACTATTGATAATTAAAATTTCATTCCTGACATGTTGAACTCGGCCGAGTGGAGTTTATACGCGACCAAGTAGGCCATACTTGGCAGAGCAAAGATGGGCTCGACCGAGTATTCAGGCTGGCAGATTTGACGTGCTACTGCTCTCTAGATACTCAACCTAGCAGACCAAATACTCGACCGAGTACGCCATACTAGACTGAGTAAACCCGACACTCAACCGAGTACCGGTTTACTGTGGGAAATATCGGTATATTTCATCAAGAAAATTCGGATTATAACGAAATTATGAAATATGAAATTACTAGTCATAAACGAAATTGCATAAACAAAAGAATAGAGATTAGAATTAACCTCCGGTCCTAGGAATTAGGCCTAAGAACAAATATCGAGATCGATATTCTCTTAATCGTTGCACCCAAGATGCTCCGAGAAATGCCTCTTTCTTGCTAGAAAGAAAACCCTAATTTACTAATAATTTTAGTGTAGTTTTTAGAGTTTTGTGATGAGAGTGTTTTTGTGAAAAAAAAACAAGTGAGAAAAATAATGCTCCCCTCTCTCCTCTTAAACCGTCCAAAAGAGAGAAATGAGGGGAAGATATTTTTCTTCCTTTTTTTTCTCAAACCGTGTAACCCAAAAATAAGGAGAAAATCTTCTTATTTGTGGTAGTTATATTATTGTATAAAATGTGTATAATTATCAATTGTCTTTTATGTCGTCACGTATTAATAAGTCCACACACAACACTTTGTAGTAGATTTATTAATACCGGTCTGTCAACATTTATTATGACAATTTCGTATAATATATACATTAACCATAAATATCGCATATTTATAATTTGCTAATTAAATACAACCGTTTATGTTTAATTACGAATTAACATCTTAATTCGTTTAAACTAACATTATATACATTAATTAAATATAACAGTTTATATTCAATTTATGAATTAACAATTAATTCGTCTCAACTGATATTATTTAATTGTATTAAATAATCGACTCATCATCACATTGACTAACCTTTTAGTCAAATGCATGGACTAACCATTTAGTCATATAAGGCATCAATGTTATTATATTTTCATATAATTACATCTCTCAAACACATCCTTTAGGTGTGACTTTTAGGGACCAGTTGATCACCGCCATCAGTATGATAATAACGTCAAACTTCTAGCAAGCCAACCGTTATTAGTAAACGTAAATCAACTGATAAAATACTAAGTATACCCTGTGAACCTATAAGAGATTTATACACGTTATCACACTAACTGTGGAGGACACTAGCTCAAACAAACTCCCACTTGTCCTCACAAGTGTATGTGCGATAACCAATTCTCATATCCTTAATTTCTCCCACTCAATGTAAAACAATTTGCAAAATCCGTATTCACAAAGGTCGTATTTTACAAGTGATCAATATCAAGAGTGGTTTTCCCGACTAGAGAGTAACTTAACAGATAAACGAATCATCATTCGAGCATGGCCATGCATTTCAGTTACAACTCCTCGAGTGGCCCTGAGAAATAACTAAACCTGATAAAGCTTGGATATGTTCTTCAACTCGAATCCTGCAGATATAAGCACAGTATGAAATGACCCAGTAAAAATCTTGCTTAGCCTCCTGTTACGGTCGACCATGAGAAAGAAACCAAAGTCACCCAAAAACTGCCTTAATCTCAAGAGACAGTCGATAGTCAAAACAATCGACTCTAGGAACACAATGGACGTCCATCCATGACCTGCCACCGAATGTTTTTAAACATTACGACTCCATTACGTTTTCACAATGTACTAGGAGGTATCGTTATAAGTCGCATCTATGATCGATCAGCCAACCGTTTGACTTATGGCTCGTTGAACCCACCATCAATCAACTTCACAATATAATAGCCAGAGTTATCAGCTCATGTAGGCGATTACGGACCAAAACAAATATAACGTAATTCAGTTCACTTTGTGGCGTTCAATGTTGTCGTACAATCCACATGAAAAACAAAATATGTAATAATACGATGAAGTTATAAATAGCATATTAAAGAGAAAATGTATCGAATCCATAAGCCACTAGTACAACTCCGGAACACGCTTAATTCCCATGGAAATAACGTGCTGTTGGAATATGTGTCCTCCGACAATAATGCGATCACAACTGTTGATCATGATCATCACATGTTTAAATCTCATTATAAAGAATACAATTGGGAAGTAATATTTACTGTCAACTGGTCCACACATATCGGTAATGATTGGCAGACTAAAGTTTGACATTACTGTCGTACGACGGTGGTGATCAGTTGATCCCCTAGGTCATACCTAAAGGGAAACACTCTTAATTGATCATTTAATTGATTGTATAACGTTACGAGTCAATTAAATTATTTAAAATTGACGGACAATTTTGGAAGTAATATTTACGTGTCTCATTGAAATTTGATTAAATGAGATATGGTCTGAGTAATCGAATTGTTTCATTACTCAGATGAAATTATTGTTTAAAGAAACAATTAAAATTGAATGAATTATTATAAATACAAATTGTTGTGATTTATAATTGGTAAAATATTTTGGTACAAGTAATTATGAATTACTAAGTCAATTTTTGTATATGACGTATTTTTATTAATACGTTGATTTTTAATATGTTAAAAAATACATAACAATTTTATGTGACATATGACATATGACATATTGACAAAAATAAAATGGATTCCACTTTATGAAAGTGCCGGAATTAAGAGGAGGATTAAGCTAATGTTGTGTTGATTATATTAGTGGAGAGCATGATGATTACCCTAATTGACTAGCCATGCAAACCTAGTGTTCATTGTGAAGAACAACTCAAGCATGCATTGGCTCCCTCTAATCCCCTCTTCCACCCGGTTTTTGAGAGGAAAAACCACTTTGGTTTTTCCTCTTATTTTACCTAATATACACAAAATGTTTTGTTGTTCATTCATTCAACTTCATTCATCAAAAAATATTTTAGAGAGATAAAATATTTTCTTCTTCCTTTTCTCCTCTCTTAAACCGGTTTTTAGGAGACCAAAACCAAATTTATTTTGGGTCATTTTATGCTAAATTAATATTGTACTAGTATTCATAATATTAATTTTATTAAGAGTGTGCTTTGGGTATTAAACTTTGGGAGAGATCCTATACTAGGATCTTTGTTATTCCATTAAGGAAAGTACAAGAACAAGAGAGAAGGAGATCTCTCTTGTGCCCTTATAAACCGAAATTCCAATGTAAGATAAAGATTTCTTCTTTATATTGTTTATAGTTTGCATGCATAAGATCACCAATTAATTTTATGATTAAATTAACCTAAAACATATATGAATATGTTGAGTATATAGATCTACGTTTCCTTCAATTGGTATCAGAGCCTTGGTTGTTTGCATGCAAATCGGTTAAAAGTTTTTCCGAGTTATACGATTAACATATAAAACTTGTTAAATTTGTGTTATTATGATATATCATGAAAATCATTATGCATGTTAAAATTTCTGGTCCTAAAATGTTTTTAGGATATTTTGGTTAATTTATGGATTTTTATTGTTCATATTATATAATACTGGCATTAAAATATGATTTTATGAATAAAATGTCATTTTCGGACTAAAATTAGTTAAACTTCGAATTTTTCAGTAATTTTTGGATATGTTGTCACATATATTAATTTGAGATGACCTGTAAATGTTCGTAATTTTTGGACTTCTTATACTCGAAAAATGGATTTTTCATCATTAAAATCGGATTTTGATGAAAAATAGGTTAATATGAGATAAATTTCGAATCTGGTCATAGAAATTTAGTATGTTGTCACATGCTATTTTACAAGATGTGTGTAAAATAATAGGCTATATTGAACTCTTTATGAATGATTTATGATTTTTTGAAGAAAAATAGCATAAATAGTGACTTAATTAGTGAAATATTAATAAAAAATACTCTATGACTAAGGAAAAACATCACATGTTGCATTTTATTATCTTTTTCAGATATAAAATTGAAAAGTTGATGAATATAATTTTTCTCATGTTTTTATGATTATTTTTGTTGTTAAAACCGATAAACCGCAACATTGTTTTTCCGGATAAATTTCGAAATTTTTAACCTAAGTTTTTTGAACATTATGAGTGTCATGGTATTTTTCCAGAATGTTCATGAGTTTTAATTTCAAATTTATTTGAAATTTTGTGATTTATTTGAAGTTTATAGCTTATTTTTGTTATTTTAGGTCCATTAATGAACAAATTTTAGAAATATGAGTTAATTATGGTCAAATAATTAGTGAAGACTAAATTTTGAGTCCTAAGAGGTTAGGGTAATTAACTTATGCATAAATATGAATTTATGTAATTTTTGCGATTATAAAATGTTGAATCACGCAAATCCGTTAAAACCGAGTAATATACGATATTGGCTACTTAAAGGCGATTTAGCATAAAATTGGGCTTGTTCATACATATTATAATGCTGCATTTTATTTATGATTGTCATAATTTTATTTTATGTAATTTTTGAATTATGTAATTTTACTTAGTATGGCCTTAGTTTTTAATTGGTATTACCCGAAATGTATGGGAATATCGATTCGGTTGTAATTTATTGTGATCTCGTATCACCGTTTTGTAATTTAATAGATTTATTTTATTTTAGTTACAAATGTATAATAGGAAATTATGTAATTTGTTATGTAATTTTATTTATTTCGGAGTTCCCAAAGAGGGATTTCTTCAAGATGGCGATACATAAAGACGGTGTTACCTCGAGATGCGTACCACAACCGAAGTTCAAGGGACCAATGGAGTTGGTTTCCGAATATGTAATAGTTAATTAGATTTTCTATTTTAGGAAGGCCATACTAGGATTTTTTTTAATTTTTTTTTTTAATTTTTTTTTTTATGGTTTGCATTTTATTTATATGTCGCATGCATCGCTAATTCGCCATAACTAAAACATGCATCATCTTTCATCGAGTTTATCGACCGTGTCAATTAAAATTATCGTAGTTCACCGCTTTAGTTCACTTAAAACGTGATAGATAATAAATTGACATGACATCTCGCTAAAATAAATAATTGAGACATAGCCTTACCAAATAGTAGAAACCATGAAAACGTATTTCGCGAGGGAGTGCACTCGGCCATCCCGGGGTACAAACCTTGTTACGTAGGGGAAGTGGGTGATAAATGTCTATCCACCGAATTCGTGTTGATGAGGGTTTCATCGGCCATCCCGTGCCCAAATTAATTTGAATTTGGATCATGGACACATTTATTCGAAATTTGGATTGATCTCAACGGAAGTATTCGTGACCGTAGTCGCATGTGTTCCGGGCTATAGATAAACATTAGAGTAAATTTATCGACCAAGAGTTCTAAAAGTAGAATCGATTAAGCGTTAATCCACCGAGTTATATTGATAAGGGTTTCATCGGCTATCCCGTGCCTAAGTTGATATGAATTTGGGTCTTGGAATCATTTATCTAGTTGGGTAGAGGTCACTAGAAAAATGCATAAAACTTGTTTAAATCACACATTTTACGAGTATTATTATTAAAACGACATTTGTTTTACTCCTTATATTTTGTTTTGTAGACCACTTCTTTTTCTCATAACAAATGGCAACACCAACACCAAACGCCACGCCTCTCGCTAATACTTCATGGCTCCGATCCTTCATGGATCGATGTAAACTTGAAAAGAATGGGTCAAATTTCTCCGATTGGGATGCCCAACTCAAATTGGCCGCCCAAGGTGACGACAAGCTTCGTTACCTTACCGAGGCCTCTCCACCCGAACCTACTACTAGGTCGACCGCCGCCACTAGGGAAGCATATGCGGCTTACCAAAAGGAGTCCGCCGCAATGAAAAATGTCTTGATATTTGCGATGGAGGCGGACCTCCAAAGGAGAGCCTTTAAAATGGGCAATGCTAATGAGATTTACTCCAAGCTTGTGACAATGTTTTCACAAACTCCGCGGATCGTCCAATATGAGGCGGCCGCGGCATTCTTTGATCTCGACTTCAAAGAGGGCCAAAAGGTTAGCCCTCATGTGCTCAAACTTATGGAGCTAGTCGAGACCTTGAAGATTCAAAAGGTTGAAATCCCTAAAGAACTCATTGTAGATAGGATTCTACAGTCCTTATCCAAAGTCAAAGCGTATGTTCAATTCCGGGTGAATTTTAACATGCAAGACAAGGATGTGTCTCTTGAAGAATTGCACAAGTTACTTGTGCAAGCCGAGAGGGACATGGGGTTAAATGTGAACCCACCAAAGGATGTGCTTAACATAAGCACTAAGAGCAAGGGGAAGTTCAAGAAGAATGGGAGGAAGGGTAAGAAACAAGCTCCCACTTTCACCAAAACTAAGACTAATGAAGCTAGCACTTCAAAAATCAAGAAGGGTCCTCTTGATAAATGCCATTATTGTAATGGTGTTGGACATTGGAAAAGAAATTGTTCCAAATACCTTGGTGATATTAAGGTTGGAAAGATTACTCCAGTAGGTAAATGAGTATCCTTTCTTTTATGTTTCTAATTAAACTATGGTATTGTGATACAAAGTTGTGATAATGTATCTCCCTTTTTATTGTAAATAGGGCCTCCACCAAGCAAAGACAAGGGAAAAGAAAAGCAAGCATGAGAAACCATCAAGAAGCTAGGAATAGCTTTCATGGAGCTTTGTTTTTTTTTTTATTGTCTTATTTTATTCATGTTTTGAATTTTAGAACCTTTAAGTTTTCGTGTTCGACATGGAAAGGTATTTTGGATAATTGGTTGTATTTTGGATAATGGTGGCTTGGTTTGCAACCCAAGTCACCCGTTTTATCATTTTATCCTTTGTTCTAAAATTCGTATTTAAATGCTTGCTCTTAGAAACATATGATTATTCACTTAAAGTGATCTATAGACAAATATAATGACGGGATTCATTATATGTTCACATGCTTAAGGCTTGTGTATGATCATTTATAAAGTGATTTTGAGTCTATGAACTCTTTTAGAGGAATGTCAATCACCAAGTACACTTACGAAATCCAAAACTATTAGTCAACCTATGAGATAGTTCTCCTTATACTTCAAATTCATTATTTGTGTCTCATATGCTATCTTTGAATCTATAGTGTATTTATTCTAAAGATAGAGTGGGAGAAAAATGAGAACACAACACACGAGGCAAGATAAATTTGTGTACTTGTGTAAATGAGATCTACGCAAGGTAGAATGATTTGAATGAAGGTATATCAATTTATATAGTATACCCAATAGATGAGATCTATGGTCTCTTTAGTCATGTGAAGTAATCATAACAGTATGTTCTCAAGATAACTACACGAGGAGACCAAAAGAAAGTTTTGGAAGAAAAATGACTAATGTAAAGTCTTAACAAGAGTTTTGACTAGTTTATGATAAATTTTGACCAATAGTTTCAATATTAATATTTACTTAAGAGCCTAAATGAATCAAAGTAACATCCTAGAAAATAAACAAGATTTATGACTAGAGGTTGCAAGGATTGATATACCGATATCTTCAATAGCCAAGTTTTAACCACGCAGATGTCATTACATAACCTCATTTTGAAAATGGAATGATTAAACCTCCTTCCGAAAGAGTATTTCGAAGGACGTGTTCTAGATATTATTTATATTTGAATAATGACATTGCTTCACATCATTATGACAAGTGTGAGTTAGAGATTAAAATCTCTTTTAATAAAGTTAAGATGAGACCACTTCAAAATAGGTATTTTGAATGGATATGATGGGAACATATATGGTTTTATCTTAAAAACTTGGCAATGCAATTTATATTTCAATTCTTGAAATGTTTCAATTAAGAAGTAAATTTAGAAACATGTGGAATTGAGTGGGAGTTAGAAATTTTCATGTGAGGACATGAAATTTAGTGGGAGCAATCATCTTGTAAAAGTTTATAACTCATCACTCATTGAAGAATGACGAGCTAATACCTTCCTTCACAGAGGAAGATTTGAGTTTTCAATTCTGGATGAAAATGGACCATGATGAATCCAACTACATCATGAGATGTTGGATAAGTATTGTAAGATACACATCGAATCAACGAGATACGTAGGTTATTCATTTAAATGAAGATGGAATTGCCATTAGCATTCATGGTCGTTCCTTGAACCTAAATATAGTTGATAACATGATTAAAAGTTACTAATGTTTCCGCCATTAGAATAATCATGCACATGTCCAATTATGAATCATATGCATAAGAGCATGATGAATCATTGGTAAGCCATAGTAGAAACGTCATTAATTCTCGAGAAGAATTCGATGAGCGATTTCGGTGTTTGACTGAATACTCTGTTATGTGTCAAGAGGTTGCACATATTATAGAAAATCCGAACACACGTAAAGATTTATGAAAATCCTAAACTTTACAAGCTAAAGGGAGAAATAAGAAGTTTAGAAAGATACTTAGTAGAATAAAGAAGTTGCTTAAAACTAATCTTTCCTAATATGCTAGGACTTGTGAGAAGTGCTAGGCTAATCATCTTGACAAATTGTTGCAAGACTCTACAAAACATTTACCTAGTGCATTGTGTGTGGATGAAGTACTTGATCAGTACAAGTTATATCATTCACCACAAATTCGTTCGTTACGTGATAATCGATAAGGAAGTTCTTTCAAGATAAAGAACCGAAACCAAGGTCAGGAACCTTGATGTGTACTTGGTAAGGTTCATGCTATGAATGATAACATGAATGTAAAGGATAATATGATTAAGAAGTTTGAACACATGGACACGTAACATGTTAAACTTCTATTGCAATCAACAAGTGTTTATACACTTGCAATATGCATCACAAGGTTGTAATATGTATTGACTACCCGAGTGTAATGTCGACATTTGTCGTTTGAGTTTTTATTAACTCACCTTATACTTTGTTAAATCCAACGGGTTGTAGAGACAATTGAACCCCGTTTAAGTGAACACGGATTAGCATTGTATTTGCCCATAGTCACTTGTATGAGGTGACGTCTCGAAGTGACTAGAGTGTGATGCGATTGATGGCAAGTTCAAGTGCCATAGAGTCATGTGAGATGACTAGTCGATCACATAGGCAGACTGTTAGGAACTTTTTGTGGGGCCTAATGACCGCTTATAGAGTTCTGGCAAATTTATATAGCCTAGTCGTGGCGAGAGCTGCTATAGTATTCAAATGAGTCGATTCTTTTGACTAAAGACTATTCACCTAAGATGGCACAATTTCAGATTAACTTTGATTTGTGTTACTACGCCCTTCGTAAATGGGGTCAAATGGGCATATTTTGGGTTATGATGACTGTGGCTAGTTGAAGGGAATGAGTGCGATAGGAATTGTCCGCCCCTAATCAGGGTTATAACAATATCTCAGGGCCACTCGAGGAGTAATGAACTGGAAATGCGTGGCCACGCTCGGATTGTATCCATGGTGGATAAATCCGGTCAATCAGTTATTCTCCAGATCGAGGAAACCACTCTCGATATGATCACTTGCAAGTACGACCTGAAAGACACCTTGCATTGAGTGGGAGATAGTAATAGGACAAGAGAATTGGTGACACACACTTGTCGAGGACAAGTGGGAGATTGTTGGAATATGTGTCCTCCGACAATAATGCGATCACAACTGTTGATCATGATGATCACATGTTTAAGTCCCATAATAAAGAATACAATTGGGAAGTAATATTTACTGTCAACTGGTCCACACATATCGGTAATGATTGGCTGACTAGAGTTTGACATTACTGTCGTGCGACGGTGGTGATTAGTTGATCCCCTAGGTCATACCTAAAGGGCAACACTCTTAATTGATCATTTAATTGATCGTATAACGTTACGAGTCAATTAAATTATTTAAAATTGACGGACAATTTTGGAAGTAATATTTACGTGTCTCATTGAAATTTGATTAAATGAGATATGGTCTGAGTAATCGAATTGTTTTATTACTCAGATGAAATTATTCTTTAAAGAAACAATTAAAATTGAATGAATTATTATAAATACAAATTGTTGTGATTTATAATTGGTAAAATATTTTGGTACAAGTAATTATGAATTACTAAGTCAATTTTTGTATATGACGTAATATTATTAATACGTTGATTTTTAATATGTTAAAAAATACATAACAATTATATGTGACATATGACATGTAACATATTGACAAATTGACAAAAATAAAATGGATTCCATTTTATGAAAGTGCCGAAATTAAGAGGAGGATTAAGCTAATGTTTTGTTGATTATATTAGTGGAGAGCATGATGATTACCCTAATTGACTAGCCATGCAAACCTAGTGTTCATTGTGAAGAACAACTCAAGCATGCATTGGCTCCCTCCAATCCCCTCTTCCACCCGGTTTTTGAGAGGAAAAACCACTTTGGTTTTTCCTCTTATTTTACCTAATATACACAAAATGTTTTCTTGTTCATTCATTCAACTTCATTCATCAAAAAATATTTTAGAGAGATAAAATATTTTCTTCTTCCTTTTCTCCTCTATTAAACCGGTTTTTAGGAGACCAAAACCAAATTTATTTTGGGTGATTTTATGCTAAATTAATATTGTACTAGTATTCATAATATTAATTTTATTAAGAGTGTGCTTTGGGTATTAAACTTTGGGAGAGATCCTATACTTGGATCTTTGTTCTTCCATTAAGGAAAGCACAAAACAAGAGAAAAGGAGATCTCTCTTATGCCCTTATAAACCGAAATTCCAATGTAAGATAAAGATTTCTTCTTTATATTGTTTATAGTTTGCATGCATAAGATCACCAATTAATTTTATGATTAAATTAACCTAAAACATATATGAATATGTTGAGTATATAGATCTACTTTTCCTTCACGTGCCCTTCATGCTTATCATATTTCAATGGTTTAGTGAGAGGATCCGCGATGTTGTCATCCGAAGCAATCTTGTCAATCACTATTGTAACACCCCCATACTTCAAGTGCCTTATCAGGACCACTTACGGCATGGAAGTGCTACCATCTCGGTTTCCCGAGGCAATGATAATCATAAGACAATAACGAAACATACTTAAAGTAAATAATGTTTAAAGTGATTACATACCAACTACAAAACTGATAAAAAAAATACAAGATTCTCTGACGGTCTACTACTAAATCTATCAAAGCTATAAAACATCGTTTGACACAGCGGAAGACTTCTCACTACCACGTGATGACTCATCCCAGCTATCCCATACGCGTCATATCATACCTGCTCAATAACTGCTCACCACCCCCGAATGGATCACCACTGTTTTTAAAACAATTAAACGGGGTCAGTACTAATCACACAATTTATATAAACCAACAACACAGTAAAACAAACAGCTCAACCACCACAGATATTTTCTGAACTCCAAACCCAACTCCACAATCCTGACTACACACTAAAGTGTGTAGCTCTGCAAGAGTGCCCATCGCAACAGGTCACTCCTCGCCGCCAGTGGGGTACCACAGCCGTTCCCACCTAAGCCCCGCTCATCTCCATCGAGCGATAAACCCAAATCCATTAATGTGCACATCCCTTCTGTGGCGGGTTCCACAGAAGGAGAATCATGAGCATGAAGCCACTCCCGCAAGTGACTCCACTCAGCCAGGGACGCACCCCGAAGAACACAGACATATACAATCAATCACAGCTACAACCAACAATCAAAGCCAACCACCGTCACAATACGAGTATGATCATATTCAACAATCACAAACACCAATCAACACATTATGGGACTAATACTGAGTAGGGAAACCCTACCTGGAATGCAACACAAACATCAGACGATCTAGCAGCTGTCTCAAAACCCTTCCTCTATGAACCCTTCTCCTATACACATAATCATACAATCACTACCACCTCAACATAGACATAGAAAACCCCCAATCCCAAAATTAGGGTTTAACAAAACTTACCGAAATACTATAAAATTGGTATTTAGATCTTACCCTTGACACAAGGAACACTATGATGCAAAGAACGAGATGATATAACACTCCTAGCCTTGGGGATTTGCCAACAACGCAACGAGAGAGAACTACGTAACTCCTTTTTCTTTTGAAAGGTTTAGAAAGGATAAAAGTGATTAAAGAAACTGACGGAAACCTTTTATATTAAACTCGCGTTATTAGCAAAACCCGACAAAACAACCCCGTAAAACACACTTACTCGATCGAGTAACTGACGTACTCGATCGAGTGCCGCCTACTCGATCGAGTACCAAGGCTACTCGATCGAGTACCCTACAGGTCAAAAACTATTTTAAACTGCAAACTACCCTTACTCGACAGAGTAAGGCCCACTCGATAGAGTACCCAGAGACTCATAAAACCGTAGTATTACAGTCTTCCCTCCTTAAAAAGAACTTCGTCCCCGAAGTTCAACCCATACATAAAAACAAACATACTAACTCGGTCAAGACGCAACAAAGCTACTAAGAACACAAAACAAAACTCCAACTTATAAGACATGAAACCATGAACTTTTAACACCAACTCCACCAATTATTCCTACCTCCCCACATCGCTCACGATGTCGTATCAACTTCATCATAAACTCTCCCGACACTAACTCCATACACTACCAACTACCATCCTCTAACGCTGCTAGCTCCATAATATATCATCCACTACCAAATCCAATATCAAGACACTCATAGACATCAAACGGAATGTTACATTCTACCACCATTAAAAGAAACTTCGTCCTCGAAGTTTACTCATACTCATAACCTCATCATCCAACTGTCAACACTAGTGAAATATTCTCACACTCCTAAACATCACACTACTACAAGCACAGCCATGGCCTTTTAACAACATCAACCACAAAATATACAACTTCATTCTTTATGCTACACCAACACTCTACTGCGAATATACTACCATATGCACAACCATCAAAATCTCTTTTATCGCATCCTACTCCTCTTAAGATAAATGTTACGTCCTCGTAACTCACTAATACTATATCCTTAGTTATATCTTCTCATTATTCCCATCACAATCACATGTCATAGATAACCACCAATACTCTAAACACTCACCATGCATATATGCAAGGCTCTCTTACTTAAACAATTCTCATACTTTAATTCACTCGTCACACCACCTAACCTATACCTCAAAATCTGTAGCTTAACCCAAAACTTCAACTTTTCCACATTACCGCAACATGACATACCTCTCTATATAAACTATATAAAACTCCCTTCGTCAAAAGCATAACTCACGATCCACACTTGTTACGTACACTCACACTAGCTCTTCAAGTTCTTTTCTTTCATTACCACAAAACTCATACATAACTTAACATGACAAGAAATCCCAATACCCTGTACTCACTATCTCAACAAAAGATTATGAACCACCTGCCGCTTTCAGATCATTACAACACATGTTCCACAAATCACATGCCATGACTATGACTACTGATGCCTCATCTTAAAACAAGGTCAAAATTACTGTAACAACTTTTCACAACTATGTCCCATCAACAGAATGTCACTATACCGTGACAACAACGAAAACATATACAACTCTCTTTCATATCATACTCTACCCTCATTCCAAAACTTAACTGGTAAGAAACATCAATAAACAAAACAACTGTCTATCTGTACAAACTGAAACTCACAGGAAGCAACATCAAACAAAACAACAATTTATGTGTAACTGGTATGTACTTTCGAAACTCGAATCATAATCATCCCGCCTACTCCACCACAACCGGTGACGACATCGCAACACCGCCACCAACAGCCACACCGCAGTGCGAAAATACCCGCATCACAACACTAAATACCGTGCCCGGATCACCACCCGAGGCACCACAACCACATCGATAGTCATCACAACTTACACAATCCCATAAGCATTGATCCAACATAACTTCTCGGACAAGAAAAACTTACTCAAATCCACTTTACTAAATCACAAAAAAACATATTATATGAATTAAACAGATAATAACCTCATGAACATCATCCCCTTACCACATCACGGAATAACATATATCATGAATACATACAAGTATAACCAGTCATGCCAGATCAATCAAATTATTACTTTTTTTGAACTTCATTCCATTTGATTGTCGTACCCAACATATATCACAAACATTCATATAACAACTTTATAACTATCACACCATACCGCTTCTCGTGAGGTCAGAACCTCACACAAACATTTATACACATCATAAACCCATAATTACATCCAACTAGTCAATCCCGATCACGTAAGTTACCACTTGATAAAAGTTACCTCTCACTCGAGCTTAACTCGTATACCCCTCATAATATACTCTCCCATTCGCATATCCATTACCTTTGCCAATTATAATCATACAATTACTATTCAACTATTAGCACCCGCCTCATCTAACCACATCTTATACTTCCTTACAACCATACATATCAATCCGGCCTCTACAAAAAAAACAACCCCATTAGAATTGCTACCTTTCTAATATACCATCACCCTTAACCACTAGTCACAAACCATAACACTACCACTGCCCGGACATCGAACTTCTTACACTCATATCTAAACATCACGATTCCTTTCCTACCTTTGGTTAACATCCCAAATAACGAACATCGAATCCATCAACAAAATTACCTCAACATTCTTCCCAATACTATCCTTAATTGTATCATCATCTAACTCTCCACCAAAATCTCGTATCGTGCAAATACTCCACCAACTCCTTACTCCCTTAATTCCTCGAGACTCAGGATTACTCATGTTGTCCTGAAACTTCTGTATAACCATTAACTTAATTACTCTTGATAGTATCATACATCTCGACGATTCCTTACTTTTATGTCACATAACTCCGGTCAACATTTTTCTCAGCTTACTTTTATCCTTCTTTTCTCTTTATACTCAACAATACCTTTTTAATGGCTCAACTCCTTATTACTTCTACCTAACTCTTTAGTGCTCCACTTACCTTCTCATCGCTCCAAAACTCAAATCCCATTATTTTATATCGATATCATCTCACATTTCTTACCATAGGTCTTCTCTTATTATGCTATCACTCACACTTGCCACTAATCTATCCATAAAATCAACGTTCACTGTTCAAACAATTGCATCTCCTTTGTACCTCTCTAGCAATCAGAATTCATTTCATACCGTTAATTGCCCAAGGAAATCACACAGTAGTTTCATCCCTTAATAAACCAAATCTCCCAAACTCATTCACTGTGTACAAATCTACCTCGCGACATGTCTCCATAAAGTTCACTGTATACCACTCTTCTCAACCCCTTTAAAACGAACTTTCACTACATATATCCTTAACCCACACGACTCCTAACCATCTCCCTCCATAATTCTTTACACATCTCAAGCTGCCACTATCCACACCCTTACCTTCAATCTTTTATTCTCACGTTCCTTAGGCTCACATCATCCCTTGCCCATATTCACTTGCTTTTACGTTACTCCACACACAATCATATCACTCATCTCATCTCAGAAAACATGCTCTATGTCTCAATTAAGCCATAACGATCTTCCTTTTCTTTTCTTTTTTTTTTCCACTATCTATCACAACCACATATAACTCATGTCCTCCCACCGAACTCATACTCACCACAGGTGACACTCCTTACATCACAATATTGGATAACTTACGCATCAAGACCAACGTACATGTAAAATAACGCATAAAGAAGCAAAATATCACATTTGAATTAAACATAATATGCAACAAAGCCAAAGGATAAGCATATGACCCAAAATATGGGTCACTAGATCGAGTATAGGCCACTCGATCGAGTAAGTGACTTACTCGATCGAGTAGGTGAAGGTCAGAAGTACTTAAAACAAATTACCAGGGCCACTCGATCGAGTAACTGACATACTCGATCGAGTGCCCCCTACTCGATCGAGTACCTACGCATTTCTCAGCACTGTCCGGTTTTCGTAAAATGGTCATAACTCACTCATTTCTTGGTCGTTTTGGGCGTATGACCTATCGTTAGAATCTTAAAAGGACAAGCTATCACCTCCAATTGGAATCACATTAAAATCATTTATACATCTCAAGTTATAACAGTTTAAAGACAACCTCTTTATAATCGGAAAACACAACTACTTGATTTTACTTCCAAACAACTTAAACGACAACAATGTAAACAAAAATAACCCAATACTCATAAAACCAGTAGTCCCAATCACATGTTATTATTTTCGAAAGCAAAGCAACAACATTCATCATGCACATAATTCATTTAACTTGCCAATCATGACTTACCCACATGCTTTTATTCTATCACTTTTCGTAAACAAAACATACTCATACATTACAAATCCTATTTCCATGTTACTAATACAACAATATTACAAATGCACTTCGTCACCTAAACATATTCATAATCATAAAATTCATATTCTCATACAATTGCCACTCCATCTTTTCCAATCAATTCATCCATTTCCACCACATTCTTCATACAATATATACATATGAACAATAGTAGACATGTATAAGAAATCGTTATATAAAATTACACAAACAAAATTATGTATAATTGATCCGGGCGATGTCGTCACTCATCCAATCAAACACATTTATAATACTCAACATACAACTAGTTAGCGGTAAGTCGAGGTCGATCCATGGGACGGTGTGCTTTGGGTTCTAAGTCTATCTATCTCAATTTATGCTAGTGTCACGATTGATTTGGGTTTGTAGTTGTGTTCTAGACTAATAAAAGCAATAAAGTAGAACAACCAATAAAAGAAAAGATGTAATCAAATGGTTAAAAGTGCTAGGATATCATGGGGTCATGAGGGATTCATGGTGTTGATCATAGAAACATGTTTACAAGGTTGCAAGCAATTAATGTTGTGGAGGAACCGAGTTGGGTTATATCTTACGGTTCTTAGGAAGAGTTGGGTCCCCGAGCCGAATCGATTAGATTGTACAACACCTACAAGTCGACTTACTTTCCTCCTAATCAACTTCTATGCATGATCTAACAAGACTCGAGTTGGTTTATATCTTACAAGTCAAGTTGAATAGATAAGAGATGGTTATAAATGCAAGGATTCATAGGCTTGGCATTTCACCAAACATAACATGTACATAAAGTTGGCATCACAACAAGCAAGCAATTTAATCATGTGAACATATTAGATTAAGCATGAATCAATCCCATGTTGGTTTCCCTTAATTACCCACTAATCCTAGCTAAAGAAACTACTCACTCATTATCAAGTTTTAACATGCTAACAAGGTTGTCAATCATATTAACAAGGTAAAACATGAAGAACAAGTAAGAAAGATTAACAATAATTAAAACAAGGATTAAGAGAGTTATACCTATGGAGATTCCAAAATAATAATGCAAAGAATAATAGAAGAAATTGATGATTGATGGAAGGTTGTCAATCTCCCAATAATAACCCAATAATCTTCAATTACCCAATAATAAACTTGAATAATAAACTTGAACAATAATTATGGAAAGATTAATGTGTAATTTGTGGGAAGATTAAAGAGTAATCTATTCTAATCTACACCTAATCTAATCTAAGAGAATTTCCTCCTAAAAACCACCACACCCATTAATTACAAAGATGGGGTATTTATATTGGAAATTAGGTGGATGCATTTAGGGTTAACTAAGGGCTAAACTAGTAATTACACTTTTTTAGATTGAGCAAGGAGGAGCCGGTATTTTTCGAAGGAAGGGCTTCTTTCTTTGTAGCTAGGAGAAGACGAAATTGTGCTGTGCAGGAATCCGGGCGGATTAAGGTCGGGACTGACGGATTCTGCTAATGGAAGACGAGCGGATTTGATGGAATCCGGGCGGATTCTGTCGGGGCAATCCGAGCGTCTTTGTGGGAATCCGCTCGGATTGTGTAGTGGGGAGACGGGCGGATTGTAGACAATCCGCTCGGATTGTTCTTCAGCAGTAGTTCATCTTCTTTTCTTCCCTTTTTGTTCACTTCTATTTTATTCTTGTGGGATTGGTCTTTGGTCCTTGCTTCCTCTCCATACTAGTCCATCCAGTATCGTCAAGTAGCTTCCAAATATGCACGAAAGACGGGAATTTCCGCCTTATTATCTCCTTTTCTACAAAACATATGAAATGCGATAGAAAAGCAAATAGGAAGGTTTCGACGGATAAAATGGTCATAGAATGCTATAATAGTATGCAAAATAGGCTCAATTAGGGGACTAAATGTGCGCAAATAATGTTCACATAAAATATCCCCAAACCGAACCTTTACTCGTCCCGAGTAAAGAGGTGACTAAAACTAGACCTTTATTTAAACTAAGCTAATAACATAACCGATATGAGACAATTAGCGGGTCTCACTCCGTCCCTTCAACTCACAACAAGACAACCATGAGGTAGGATGCCTTCTTGCAAGGCAAGGTGGGTCTTGCCAAAATGGTGACACATCCAAGCATTAAGCACACAAAATCAAGTAATGGATGCATCTACAAAAGAATAGCCACTTTCCTCATCTAAGTGGCTGAAATTATCTACAAGGGAAGCAATTCAAGGGTATACACTCCTTCATAGATGCAATTTCTTCAAACTACTATACCTAGAAGGATACCAATAAATCACCTCCAAGTTGTGTCAAGCTAGGGTACCTTTGTCCTCAATCGTTAAATGCTTTTGTCAAGAATAGAATCCCTATGGTGTTAGAAACACTGGAGGATCGCGAAATTTCCCCTCTTGCCTAGACAAGAAGAAGGGTCGTCCCCTCTCTACCATGCACAAAAATGGATACGATGAATAAAGGGATCGATAGATATTTGAGTTTCACTTTGGGAGTTTGCTTTTGTTTTTGATTTTCCCCCCAATTTCTTGTGGCATATAACATTTGAGAACACTTTCTTTTGCCATTTCTCTTTTATTTTTGGCATTTCAACACTTGACAACTTTCAACTTTTTGCATTTTCTTTTGAACATTTTCAAAGTCACCCCATATGTAGTGAGGGTGGCTTATATTTGAAGCTTTAGGAGTTCTATTTTTGCTCCTCTTTTCATTAGATGCATTTTTGCAAACTTTCTTTCACTTTTCATTTCATTGAACTCAAATTGATTTCTTTTTGTGCCCATTCCCTTTGATGACAAAAATGTGTGGTAGAAGATGGATGAATGATAGATGGATGCATAGTTTCAAGGGTCACCTTGGAATAAACGGTAGCCAAGGAGTTATCACACCACAAGGTACTCTTGACTAGGCCTTAATCCATGGGTCAAGGGATACTAGCATGACACATCCTAGGGTGTTTTACAAGTATTCTAACAAGCAAAGTCTTAAGAAGAAAAAGCATCTACTAGGGCCTATATACACTAGTCAAGCTTCCCAAGTAGACGGTTTCGCAAAATTTTTTCTAACATGCAAACTACATGCCATGATGCAACTAACATATATACATCCTAATGCAAATGATTCTACCAACTAATATGACAAACAATCTAAATGCAAGTCCTAGATTCACATTGTTATACCGCATCAATCAAAATAAAGCCACATAGTCATTAACATAAAGAGGAGAAAGTAGATTGGAAAGATCATACCATGCGGTCTTCAATATCCTCATGTCTCGGATGTGGCGTAGTCGATCAATGTGAAAAAGGATGAACAAACACAATATATACAAAACAATATATACAAGTCTACACTACAAAGGAAATGAACTTGTTTTTGGATTTTTCAATTTTTCAAATTTTTATGGTTTTTGTTTTTATGAAATTAAAAGACATATTTTTGTGATTTTTCGAAATTTTTCAATTTTTATGCATTTTTGGAATATAAATTCCCATCCCCCACTTTATTTTGGACATTGTCCTCAATGTACATGTAGGAGTAGGAATGAAAAAGAAATACATGTTTTTGGATTTTTGCTTTTTTTGAAATAAAGTACAAATGCAATGATATGGTATGAATGAATGCATGCTCTAACTAAATGCAATTCTATATGACTTATATAACAAATGAATGCAAACTAATCTATACTATATGATGCATGTTTTCTAGTAGACTATGGTCACCTATGATCAAACCTCCCCAAACCGATTTAAACACTATTTCTAGTGTAGAAAAGAATAGGATTGGTCATTAGTAACTATGCATGAATTCTAATCTATATGCAACTATTTACATGAATCATGTGAGATATATACAATGCAACTATACTATATGAACTAACTAATGTAAATGCGATATGAAATATAATACAAATGCATGCAAAAGCTACACTAAATGCAATGTATATACAAAAGAGAGAGAGGGAGAGATGGGTATTATACAAATGGAAGTGGTGAAGTAGGCCTCTTTCACTCGTCATCCTCATTTTGATCATAGCCATAACCATGAGAGCTTCCGGCTTGATCATATCCGGGTGCTTGGCCCCAATATCCTCCTTGGTCAAATCCTCCTCCTTGACCCGAGTACCCTCCACCTTGGCTAGAATGCCCTCCGTCTCCTCGACCCCAAGCTTGGTCCCCATAATTTGGGAACAAGAGCTCCGGTTGTGCCCAAGAGGGTTTAGGACCATCGGGGTCAATATACCCTTGTTGAGCCATGTTATAGTATTGGGGGTAGAGGGCCATGTAGTTGTCTTCCCTTCCTTTATGCACCCCAAGGTCCACTCTATTCATGAGTGCCATCAAATCATTAATACCCGGGGTGTCGGGGATTTCCGGTTGGAATTCGGTATAAGGAGTAGGGTATGGCGGGATGGGTACGTAGGAAGGTTTGCGAATAGGTACTCCCGGCCCTCCACGAGGTGGTTGACGGTGTGGCTCTTCCCTTTGAGGGGGATTATCAAGAATTTGGATTTCAAGGAGGTAGCTTGGTGGAGGGGAGTATGGACTCAATCTTGGGTCAATGCCCGGTATCTTCCATCCCTCAAGGATCATTGAAGTGCATCCCTTGGTGTGCCACTCCACACTCCCATCTCGAGTGTAGTTACACCATCGGTGACTGTGGAAGATGGTGTGCTCATCAATCAAAGTCCTCCCCTCAAGAGGAGTATAGGTTCCTCGGGTATTGAACCCGGGACAAAGGTGGTGAGCCAGAATGGTAATTAGACCTCCCATCACGAAGGTTTTGAGTTGGGTGGTCCCTTGAGCAAAATCATGGAACCTAGTAAGTATCTCAAGTGGCGTATTAAAGTTATAACGCCTCACCGCTCGAACATTCAAGTAGGACTCAAGAAAAGTTAAGTCGATGAGACTACACCTATCTTGTTCGTACCTCCCATTGATGAAACCGGCTACAAAGCGTTCGGTGAATCGAATCACCGGATGTTGGATGGCAAAGGTATAGCAACGCTTTATATGGGTAAAGTCCCTCCCGGAGATAGCCTTCCAAAGGAAGTCCACACCAAAATTATCGGGCTTTTCGGTGTAGTCGGTGGGTACTTCAAGACCGAAAATATAGGCAAATTCCTCAAGAGAAAGAACATGGTCTAGGTTGCATAACCTAAACTCCATGCCCACATTGTTGTGGGTATCCGCCATAATGCGAAGGCTACTCAAGAATTCAAGGGTGAGACTAAGGTAAGTCTCTTCATGGGCATGGAAAAGTTTCCCAATGCCAAGGTCATTAAAGAACATCTCGGTAGGGTACCTTATTTTAAGGATTTCCAACACCCTAGTGTCTACAAATTGAGTAGGTTCGTACTTCTTACCTAGTAGCTCGACAAATTTTTGGCGGTGGTCGTCGGATTGAAAGAGCACCTCTTGAAAGCGGTTGAGTTGTTCAATGCCTCCCCTCATTAAGGGTTGGGTGCTCCTTGGTAGTACTACCTCTCGCGGTGTTGAAGAGGTTGATCCCTTGCGCTTCTTCCCGAGTGATTCAACCAATTTCTTGGCCTTTCCCTTGGTGTTTGCCAATGGTGCCATTTGGATGTTGGTGATGGGGGTGTTTTTGAGGATTGAGATGAGTGTTTTTAGGGTTTGGTAAGGTGAGAAAATGAGGGAGAAAGGGGGTGATTATATAGAAGGAGTAGGGAATCCGAACGGATAAGGTTGGGTCGGGCCCGTTTTATCTGCAGGAACAGGACAATCCGAGCGGATTTAAATCGGGACGGGCGGATTGTCGAGAAAGAAGACGGGCGTCTTTGCAAGAATCCGCTCGGATTCTAGGACAGTGAATTTCGTTGGCTGAGAAGCGGGGAAAGACGGGCGGATTGTGCCTAGGACGCGCGGCTTGGTCGGGACGGGCGGATTGTGAACAATCCGCACGGATTTTGACACAGTTCAAAATATTGCTTCTGGATGACACACGGGACGGGCGTCCCGTGAAGAAGACGGACGTATTGTTCAGGACGGGCGGATTCGCTTGAATCCACACGGATTCTTCTTCAGCTTCAACTTTTTCTTTCCCGTGGGCCCTGGACGGGCGGATTTGTTCGAATCCGGGCGTCTCTGCTTCTTTCCTTCTTCTTCTTTCTTCTTTCGTGAAATGACACACCCCTTTTCACTGATTTTCTCTTTTTCCTTTTCTTTTTCTGAAATTTGCTCATGAAACATGTAAGATGACTCTCTCTCTCTTCTCTCTCATGCAAGAAATTAAATGCAAATGGAAATGTACAATATTATACAAAGTAAAGGGGTCCAAGAAATATCTTACAAATGGTGGTTTGAGATAGGACTCCACCAAACTAGTTCAATTTTAAATTCTTATCCATAGAGCTCAAAGCTCTTAATAAAAGATCAAAAGCTTGTGAACAAGCTCCAAATAAGCACAAGTATGGGTTGCTCAATTTGAATATGAAATTTGGCCAAGGAGGCTTGTAGAATGTTCTTTTCCTTGCCTTCTCCTTAGCGTTAGAGCTTTCCCGATGCTTCAAATAGGTAAACCCATGATTCTTGCCAACACTAAGCATGAAGTGTGGTTCATTTCTATCCATGGACTTCCACTTACCAACTTCTTCTGCAATTTTGGTGATGGTGATAGCATTTCGATTTTTCAATCCTTCCAAGGTAGGAGAATTTTCATAACTTTGATGATTGGATACCATAGGAGTTGAGATTGTGGGTGCCAAATCTTCACAAGTAGCCTCACGAGCAATTTTCTCTTTGAGCTTTTTCATCAAATAGCTCTTGTAAGAAACTTTGGCCTTTTGAAGAAGGTCTATCATATCCTCTTCAATGATCATTGGCTCCAAGATAGGTGCCAAGTGGTCTTCATGACGGATAAAGGAAGGACGGTCTTCTTCATGATATGGTATTCCAAATGCCTCAAGGACAGGTTCCTCAAGCAAGGAGATATTGAGAGTCCCTCCTCTAGGTTCATCATCATTGTTGCTATCTTCACGTGAATCATAAATGTGGGCTCCATGTAACTCTTTTGCCAACCCCTCAACGTTCATATCAAAAGACACACCCTCATACTCACAAAGGTTAAGAGTATTTGGTTTGCTCAACCTCATGTCTTCTTCATCGAACACAACACTTTCATAGTCACAAGAGCTCAAGGAACTTGGCCCCTCCCACTTCTCATCTTCCATGTCAAAGGTCACTACTTCAAATTCGCACTTATGTTTAATGTCCAAAGAACGGTGGTGAGTGATTGCTTTGGATTCTTTCAATTGGGCAATTTGAATCCTCAATTCCTCTCTTTGGATAACAATGTTTTTAAGAACATTATCTTCTTTTTGGCTCTCTTCTAGCATTTGTTTGAAGAAGTTTTGTTGATCTCCCATCATTTGGAGAATCATGTTTTGAATGGGTTCATCTTTTTGTTGTGGGTATGTGTGAAAGTGGTTGTATTGTGGCAATTGAAACTCATTATGAAGTGGGTATTGGGGGAGTGATTGTTGTTGATATTGGGTGTGGTGATTTTGGTGGGAAAAATTGGGGTAGTGGTTAGGATTTTCGTTATACAAATAATAAGGTAGGTTTGTGTTGACTTGCTCCATAAACTCCCCATACCCATAGTCATACTCAAAAGATCCACCACATACTCCATATGTCAAGTCTTGCATCATCATGGTCAAGATAAAGATACAACTACAAACATGGAAACTACAAGAAAACGGTAAAAACGATCCTTGAGGAACAAGTTCCTCAAGGTGAAAGCACAATTAAAATAGACAAACAAGTAAGAACTTAATCACATAGCACCATCCCCGGCAACGGCGCCATTTTGATCCGGGCGATGTCGTCACTCATCCAATCAAACACATTTATAATACTCAACATACAACTAGTTAGTGGTAAGTCGAGGTCGATCCATGGGACGGTGTGCTTTGGGTTCTAAGTCTATCTATCTCAATTTATGCTAGTGTCACGATTGATTTGGGTTTGTAGTTGTGTTCTAGACTAATAAAAGCAATAAAGTAGAACAAGCAATAAAAGAAAAGATGTAAACAAATGGTTAAAAGTGCTAGGATATCATGGGGTCATGGGGGATTCATGGTGTTGATCATACAAACATGTTTACAAGGTTGCAAGCAATTAATGTTGTGGAGGAACCGAGTTGGGTTATATCTTACGGTTCTTAGGAAGAGTTGGGTCCCGGAGCCGAATCGATTAGATTGTACAACACCTACAAGTCGACTTACTTTCCTCCTAATCAACTTCTATGCATGATCTAACAAGACTCGAGTTGGTTTATATCTTACAAGTCAAGTTGAATAGATAAGAGATGGTTATAAATGCAAGGATTCATAGGCTTGGCATTTCATCAAACATAACATGTACATAAAGTTGGCATCACAACAAGCAAGCAATTTAATCATGTGAACATATTAGATTAAGCATGAATCAATCCCATGTTGGTTTCCCTTAATTACCCACTAATCCTAGCTAAAGAAACTACTCACTCATTATCAAGTTTTAACATGCTAACAAGGTTGTCAATCATATTAACAAGGTAAAACATGATGAACAAGTAAGAAAGATTAACAATAATTAAAACAAGGATTAAGAGAGTTATACCTATGGAGATTCCAAAATAATAATGCAAAGAATAATAGAAGAAATTGATGATTGATGGAAGGTTGTCAATCTCCCAATAATAACCCAATAATCTTCAATTACCCAATAATAAACTTGAATAATAAACTTGAACAATAATTATGGAAAGATTAATGTGTAATTTGTGGGAAGATTAAAGAGTAATCTATTCTAATCTACTCCTAATCTAATCTAAGAGAATTTCCTCCTAAAAACCACCACACCAATTAATTACAAAGATGGGGTATTTATATTGGAAATTAGGTGGATGCATTTAGGGTTAAATAAGGGCTAAACTAGTAATTACACTTTTTCAGATTAAGCAAGGAGGAGCCGGTATTTTTCGAAGGAAGGGCTTCTTTCTTTGTAGCTTGGAGAAGACGAAATTGTGCTGTGCAGGAATCCGGGCGGATTAAGGTCGGGACGGACGGATTCTGCTAATGGAAGACGAGCGGATTTGATGGAATCCGGGCGGATTCTGTCGGGGCAATCCGAGCGTCTTTGTGGGAATCCGCTCGGATTGTGTAGTGGGGAGACGGTCGGATTGTAGACAATCCGCTCGGATTGTTCTTCAGCAGTAGTTCATCTTCTTTTCTTCCCTTTTTGTTCACTTCTATTTTATTCTTGTGGGATTGGTCTTTGGTCCTTGCTTCCTCTCCATACTAGTCCATCAAGTATCGTCAAGTAGCTTCCAAATATGCACGAAAGACGGGAATTTCCGCCTTATTATCTCCTTTTCTACAAAACATATGAAATGCGATAGAAAAGCAAATAGGAAGGTTTCGACGGATAAAATGGTCATAGAATGCTATAATAGTATGCAAAATAGGCTCAATTAGGGGACTAAATGTGCGCAAATAATGTTCACATCAATAATCATATCACATATGAACTACTTCCTTTTTCCACCACATTAGTCATCATTCTCATACACTTTTCCAACAACTCCAACCAACATTGTAAACCAACTATCATGCAAAATGCTTTCAATCAACAACATACGAAATCACATCATCACCATCTTTTCTACACAATCCCCATTATCCACATACGTACATCCACTGATTCATGTCACACCTCACTATATAGATACACAATTCACAAGATAAAAACATAGCGATCCCGACTCATATCCCATGGTGACCGGTTTAAAATTGTAGGGCGAGTTCGCGACTTTAGGACGTCTCCCAAGTCTTTGCATTAGCTCCTACAACTTCTACCCTGGGTTCATTTTAATTGACTCCCTCTGTTCATTGGATTCATTGGTTACAGGTTTCAGGATCGTCGCTTTGATACCATTTTGTAACACCCCCATACTCCAAGTGCCTTACCAGGACCACTTAAGGCATGGAAGTGCTACCATCTCTGTTTCCCGAGGCAATGATAATCATAAGACAATAACGAAACATACTTCAAGTAAATAATGTTTAAAGTGATTACAAACCAACTACAAAACTGATAAAAGAAATACAAGATTCTCAGACGGTCTACTGCTAAAACTATCAAAGCTATAAAACATCGTCTGACACAGCGGAAGACTTCTAACTGCCACGTGATAACTCATCCCAGCTATCCCATATGCGTCATATCATACCTGCCCAATAACTGCTCACCACCCCCGAATGGATCACCACAGTTTTCAAAACAATTAAACGGGGACAGTACTAATCACACAATTTATTTAAACCAACAACACAGTAAAACAAACAGCTCAACCACCACAGATATTTTCGAACTCCAAACCCAACTCCACAATCCTGACTACACACTAAAGTGTGTAGTCCTGCCAGAGTGCCCATCGCAACAGGTCACTCCTCGCCGCCAGTGGGGGACCGCAGCCGTTCCCACCTAAGCCCCGCTCATCTCCATCGAGCGATAAACCCAAATCCATTAATGTGCACATCCCTTCTGTGGCGGGTTCCACAGAAGGCAAATCATGGGCGTGAAGCCACTCCTGCAAGTGACTCCACTCAGCCAGGGACGCACCCCGAAGAACACAGACAGATACAATCAATCACAGCTACAACGAACAATCAAAGCCAACAACCGTCCCAATACGAGTATGATCATATTCAACAATCACAAACACCAATCAACACATTATGGGACTAATACTGAGTAGGGAAACCCTACCTAGAATGCAACACAAACATCAGACGATCTAGCAGCTGTCTCAAAACCCTTCCTCTACGAACTCTTCTCCTATACACATAATCATACAATCACTACCACATCAACATAGACATAGAAAACCCCCAATCCCAAAATTAGGGTTTAACGAAAGATAACGAAATACTATAAAATTGGTATGTAGATCTTACCCTTGACGCAAGGAACACTATGATGCAAAGAACGAGCTGATCCGACACTCCTAGCCTTGGGGATTTGCCAAAAACACAACGAGAGAGAACTACGTAACTCCTTTTTGTTTAGAAAGGTTTAGAAAGGATAAAAGTGATTAAAGAAACTGACGGAAACCTTTTATATTAAACCCGCGTTATTAGCAAAATCCGACAAAACAACCTCAAAAAACACACTTACTCGATCGAGTAACTGACGTACTCGATCGAGTGCCGCCAACTCGATCGAGTACCCTACAGGTCAGAAACTACTTTAAACTGCAAACTAACCTTACTCGACAGAGTAAGGCCCACTCGATAGAGTACCCAGAGACTCATAAAACTGTAGTATTACAACTATCTCCTCTTGCTCCACGTAATCACGGATGAGGTGAGCCTTCCGATGTACATGTCTAGACTTGTTGCTAGACTTAGGCTCCTTGGCCTTGAAGATGGCACCTCTATTGTCACAATAGATGTTGATTGGGTCATTCAAACTTGGAACTATGGTTAGTCCTTGTAAGAATTGACGCATCCATATAGCTTCCTTTTCGCTTTCAAGCGGCATAGTACTCAGTTCGAGTAGTAGAATCTGCTACAACTTCTTGTTTGGAACTTTTCCAGCTGACCGCAGCACCATTAAGAGTAAAGACGAATCCAGACTGAGATTTCGAATCATCTCGATCCGTTTGGAAGCTAGCATCTGCGTAATCGATTGCACATAGCTTAATATCTCCTCCATAAGTCAATGCCCAATCCTTTGTTCTCCGTAGGTACTTAAGGATGTTTTTAACAGCCATCGAGTGTGTTTCACCTGGATTGCCTTGGTACCGACTCGTCATAATCAATGTATATGCCACGTCTGGACGTGTGCATATCATGACATACATGATTGAACCTATGGCTGATGAATAAGGAACGCGACTCATGCGTTCAACTCCTTCAGGTGTCTTGGCTGACTGAGACTTGCTCAAGTGCATCCCAGAAGTCATTGGAAGATTCCCCTTCTTGGAGTTGGTCATGCTGAACCTTTCAAGAATCTTATCTAAATAAGACTCTTGACTCAGTGATAACATCCGTCGTGATCTATCTCGATAGATACGGATTCCCAATATGCGTTGTGCCTCACCTAGATCTTTCATCTGGAAATGGTTCTTCAACCATCCTTTTACCGAAGATAAGAGAGGAATGTCATTCCCAATCAAGAGTATGTCATCGACATACAATATCAGAAAAAAATCTTGCTCCCACTCGACTTGACATATAAGCATGGTTCCTCGACCGATCGAGTTAAACCATACTCTTTTATCACCTGGTCGAAACGATGATTCCAACTCCGAGAAGCTTGCTTAAGTCCATAAATGGAACGTTTAAGCTTGCACACTTTCTTAGGATTTTCAGGATCTATGAAACCTTCGGGTTGTACCATGTACAATTCCTCCTCCAAATAACCGTTTAAGAAGGCGGTTTTCACATCCATCTGCCAAATTTCATAGTCATGAAAAGCGGCAATTGCTAAGATTATCCGAATGGAACGCAGCATAACTACGGGTGCAAAAATTTCATCATAATGCAATCCATGCACTTGAGTGAAACCTTTTGCCACTAGTCGTGCTTTATAGGTATCTGTTTGCCCCTCTACAGAATGATTTATTTTGTAAAGCCATTTGCACTGAAGAGGTCGTACCTTGTTAGGTAAATCAACAAGATCCCATACGTCATTCTCATACATGGAGTCCATCTCAGATTGCATGGCTTCAAGCCATAGCTTAGAGTCGGAACAGGTCATGGCACCTTTATAGGTAGCGAGTTCATTACTCTCTAGGAGCAAAACGTCATTTTCCTTGACCATACCAATGTATCTGTCTGGAGGATTAGAGACTCTACCCGACCTCCTAGGTTCCTGAGGAATATTAACCGTATCATTAGTTGAAGGAACATCTTCCTCCATCTGTTCCTCGGTTGTTGGTTATTGAATCTCCGACAGCTCGAAGGTTCTATTACTTGACTTGTTCTCGAGAAATTCTTTCTCTAAGAGCTTTGCACTAGCCGCAATAAAAACTCGATGTTCGGTAGGCGAATAGAAGTAATGACCAAACATTCCTTTTGGATAACCAATAAAGTATGTCTTGACCGATCGCGGGTCGAGCTTATCCTCGTGTCACCACTTGACATAAGCCTCGCAGCCCGAAACCCGAATAAAGGACAAGTTAGGGACCATTCCCTTCCATATTTCATACGGAGTCTTGTCGACAGCTTTAGACGGACTTCGGTTAAGTATAAGAGCAGCTGACAAAAGACCAAAACCCCATAACGAATCAGGTACTACCATGTGACTCATCATGGATCGAACCATATCAAGTAGTGTTCGATTTCTCCGTTCGGACACACCATTTAATTGAGGTGTTCCAGGTGGAGTTAACTGTAAAACTATTCCACAGTTTTTAAGGTGTTGATCAAATTTATTCGCCACCACGATCTGAACGGAGTGCTTTAACCTTTCTTCCCAGTTGGTTCTCAACCTTATTCTGGTATTCTTTGAATTTTTCAAAAGACTCACTTTTATGCTTCATTAAGTAGACATATCCGTATCTACTCAAATCATCCATGTAAGTGATAAAATATCTATAGCCATCTCTTGCGGTGATTGACATAGGTCCACATACATCAGTATGTATAAGTCCTAATAGGTCATTAGTGCGCATTCCAACACCTTTGAAGGAAATTCGAATCATTTTGCCGATAAGACATGATTGACACGTGCCAATTGATGAGAAATCAAATGTGGAGATAGTCCCACTCTCAATGAGTTTCTTTACACGTTTTCCATTTATGTGTCCCATTCGACAATGCCATAAATAAGTTTGATCTTTGTCACCAACCTTTAATTTCTTATTATTCACATGTAATATATCTGTGGTTTGATCTAAGATATAAATTCCATTCATGGAAACTGCTTTGCCATAAACCATTTCATTAAAAGAGAAAATACAGCTATTGTCCTTTATTGAAAATGAAAAACCGTCTTTATCAAGTACGGAAACAGAAATAATATTCTTAGATAAACTGGGTACATAGTAACAGTTATATAAATATAACTCAAAACCACTCGGTAGCTGGATTACGTATGTTTCCATTGAGACTGCAGCAACTCTTGCTCCATTCCCGACTCGCAAGTGTTGGAAATCTATATCTCATTATACAACATACTCTTATATGTTACAAATTAATTTAGTCATAAAATTAATTATTGATCGTATGCATGCAAACAATAAGTAAATAGAAAGAAGAAATAATCATTCTTACATTGATGATTTCGGTTTTATGGGCACAAGTGAGTTCACCTACTCACTTGTTCTTGAGCTTCCAAATATTGGATGAACAAGGTTCAAATTAGAACCTCTCCCAAAAGCATATACCCAAGATAACCCCTCAATAGAT
Source organism: Silene latifolia (assembly GCF_048544455.1). Classification (NCBI taxonomy): domain Eukaryota; kingdom Viridiplantae; phylum Streptophyta; class Magnoliopsida; order Caryophyllales; family Caryophyllaceae; genus Silene; species Silene latifolia. The sequence continues at coordinate 88,833,903 of NC_133534.1, forward strand.
TAATATTTTAGATCTAGAATAATAATAATCTTACTAAAAATTGACCCAAAATGCTTTTGTGCTCTTGAATTTTCGGCCAAGAGGAGAGGAATTTTGTAGTAATTTTATCTCTCTAAAATACATTTGTTTTAGATGTGTTGAATGAATAATCCACACTAGTTTGCATGTAGTGTTGGAGTGAAAAATTAAGCAAAAACTTGTGCTCTTTTTCTCATAGCAAAACCGAAAATGGGGAAGGGAGAAGACCCAATGCATGCTCTCCTTTTATTTCCAAGAGAAAGCTATGCATGCAAGGCTAGATGTAGGCATTGTAATTATGTTTTTTTTTTTTTACAAATAATCAACACAATTTTATCCTAATACTCCCTTCATTTCGGTATACACACATAAAATGGATGAGTCCATTTTATTTGTGATTTTGTCAATATGTCACATGTGACACATTTCATGACATCTTATTTATAAAATGTATTTTTAACCATTAAAAATCAACATATTAACAAAATATGTCACTTATAAAAATTAACATAGTAATTCACAATTACTTGTACCAAAATGGTTTACCAATTTATAAATCACAACCTCTTGCATTTATAATAAATTATTCATTCTGTTTCAATTATTTCCATAAACAATAATTTCATCTAAGTAATAAAACAATTCGATTACTTAGACCGTATCTTATTATAATTAAATATAATAAGACACGTAAATATTACTTCCAAAATCGTCCGTCAATTTTAAGTAATTTAATTAACTCGTATCGTCATACGATCAATTAAATAATCAATTAAGAGTGTTACCCTTTAGGTATGACCTAACGGGATCAACTGATCACCACCGTCGCACGACAGTAATGTCAAACTCTAGTCAGCCAATCATTACCGATATGTGTGGACCAGTTTACTGTAAAATATTACATCCCACATATATTCTTAAAATGAGATTTAAACATGTGATCAATATGATCGACAATTGTGATCGCATTATTGTCGGAGGACACATATTCCAACAATCTCCCACTTCTCCTCGACAAGTGTGCGTCACCAATTCTCTTGTCCTATTACTATCTCCCACTCAATGCAAGGTGTCTTTCGGGTCGTACTTGCAAGTGATCATATCGAGAGTGGTTTCCTCGATCTGGAGAATAACTGATTGACCGGAATTTATCCACCATGGATACCTTCCGAGCGTGGCCACGCATTTCCAGTTCATTACTCCTCGAGTGGCCCTGAGATATTGTTTTAACCCTGACAAGGGGGTGGACAATTCCTATCGCACTTATTCCCTTCGACTAGACACAGCCATCATAACCCAAAATATGCCCATTTGACCCCATTTACGAAGGTCGTAGTAACACAAATCAAAGTTAATCTGAAACTGTGCCATCTTAAGCGAACAGTCGTTAGTCAAAAGAATCGACTCATTAGAATACTATAGTAGCTCTCGCCACGACCAGGCTATATAAATTTTCCAGAACTCTATAAGCGGTCACTGCCCGACAAAGTGTTCTTAACAGTCTGCCTATGTGATCGACTAGTCATCTCACATGACTCTATGGAACTTGAACTTGCCATCAATCGCATCACACTCTAGTCACTTCGAGACGTCACCTCATACAAGTGACTATGGGTGAATACTATGTTAATCCGGGTTCACATTAACGGGGTTCAATTGTCTCTACAACCCGTTTGGATGTAACAAAGTATAATAAAAGAGTTTTAAAGTAAAACTCGAACGACAAATGCGATTATCACATATGAATAGTCAATGCCTGATTACTACTTCATATTCTATAATCCAGTTTGATCTTGAATGTAGTTGTTCATCTCAATTTAATTGAAATGATACGACTCATCATGTTAAGCCTATGAGAAGGCTTTGGTTAGTAGGTTTTATCAACTTCTTGTACCTTACTCAACCTTACTACATACTCGTTTTCCTTTGTGATGTATACATTTGCATTACAAAACTTTTTGAGTACGTGTCGAGATCCAATCAAGACATAGGCCTTCTAGCCTTAGAATAGCTCCCACTGTTTTCACAGTGTGCGGGACTCTTCCTTCTTGCACATCCCATGATTGCAAGTGTTCTCAATCTCCGTTGTAAACATTACTCATTGTTCTTTATTCCCTAGAATGATTCTAGAAAATCTATTTCTTAAATAACATAGCCACGATGATATCTTAACCATCCTAATGTGTTTTGAGTATGGTTTTGTCGGAAACCATGCGCAATCTCAATTGTCAATTGTCACTTGTGTAACCCCTTTACACAAAATTGCATCAAAAAAACTTTGCATTATATCCTTAATGCTTCTGCAAGCACTTAAAGGTAATCAATATGGCTACTTGGTAATTATTTCTTGAATTCGATTTTGAAACAATTCATCATACTCAAAGTATATGAAGTGTTATACATCATTTCCTATTTAATTGATTCGGCAGCGGAAGCAAAAGGAATCAATCAAATATGTTCAATTTGATTGAACTAGTCATGAATCTTATCAACTTGACGCTAATATCATGTGGATTTATCTTCATAAATCCGGATATTAAAGATGTACTATATATCTCCAAAGTCTTAAATCATTTGCAATGATCAAAATGTCATCCACATATAAGACTATTAAAATTTCCGTAACTCCCACTAAACTTCATGTATAAACACAACTTCTCAACTTATGGAGAAATGTTTTATCACATGATCAAAATGTTGATTCCAACTTATTGATGTCCTACTTAAGACCCTCTCTTAAGTTTCACATTATTTTAGGATTGCAAGAATCTACAAAAATCAAGACATGCATTGAATACATTCCTTCTAATTGAAGAAGTGGGTTTTAGATTCACTTGCTATATGTATATCATTATAATGAAATACAATCCCAAAAAAAATACAAATAGACTTAAGTATTTCAACTAGTGCAAAAACCCTTGCCACCAATCAAGCTTTGATATCTAACTTTATTAGTGCAAAACCCTTTGTCACTAATCAAGCCTTTTATTTCGGATTTTCATGGCTCTAAGCCTTGTAATGAGTTGTGACTTAAACATTCTCATGTAAGTCATATGTTCATTACTTTCTAGAAGTAATCAACTTGAATCAAACGATTTCTTTGTAAGTTATAAGCTCTTTACCTCCTTAAAAGTAGCATGAATTCATCATATTCAACAAGTGACGAATTTAACCTCCTAGGTTTTAAAGAAACAACGTCTTACACAAAACTTCTCATGTAGCCAAGAAAGACCAGTTTCTTGCGACATAACGTTCTTTGTGGCATTCTTTGTGGCTCTTGAATAATTTCTCCCACTCTGTCTTCTAGAAATAAACTTGTATTTTAGATAGATAGCTTCACGAGCCACAAACCCGTCGTACTCGTGATAATTGAAAGGGAAAAATGAGCATTTGTTTCTTGTGAAAACTTACAAACATGGTATATTACCATTTCATATCTCATATGATTCGTTTAGATTTAGTGGAAAATAATTTAGACAAAAATGATAAATTCCCCAAAAGGATCAAGTAACTCAAGGTAACTTGATTGAAGTCCAAACCATATCGAATAGCGTTTAAATTCTTTATTCAACCACACATTATCTCAGAATGTGTGTTAAGAGAGATTAACCTGTGATACTATATCACATTTCATTTGGCTTATATCAAAGTCTTCACTTTGATAACCCCTATCACGACTAAATCGTGAAAAACATAAACTAACTCTTTGAACTTCTTCAAAGATTTCTCTATTTACCTTATTAAGTTAACACATTAGCATCAACTTAAATCGTTGGTAAAAGAAAATGATCAACCTATTATGGATCAATGATTTACAACCTCGATCTCCTTTTCAACCAAAAGGCACGAGACATCTTGCTTTGAATACAAGATACGTATATACCATTAACAAACTAATGGTTTCAAGAGTACTCGATAACTCTTTGCATTCATCATTCCAAAATTTAAGGTTTAATCTTGGGTTACCAATTTGAGTCTTACATCATCTACATGATGTGTCATTCTAGTTTGATTTAGAATATAATCACCTTGATAATGGGCTAGCCATACATCAAATTATGGTGTATAGAGTCACAAAAGTGAAACCTCTTTTGTATCTTAACAAGTTTATATTCTTATTTAGAGTTTATGCACTTAATAGTCACAATTAAGTACAACTTTAAATCCAAAAACTAGATTGAGTACACAATTACTCTATCTCTCGACATTATTGTTGCTAGTCGTCATATTCTAATCATCTTATGTGTCGAATACAATGATGAAAACCTCCACTGGTTTCTAATATTGACGAAGTAGTACTAGCAAAATTTATGTTTAATCAAATAAACATTTAAAGAAGAAGGTCCCATTAGATGTCCCACAACTAACTTGTTGATTCTTAGTTAATTTGGGGTAGTTTCCTTTCTAGTGTCCAACATTTAAGACAATGGAAACTTTATCGGTCGGGATTGATAGGTTTAGTATCGCTATTCTCAACAACTTTACTTTTAACATTACCTTGTATCAATTCCATTATAATCTTTACATCTTAAACCTCGTCCTTTTCTTAACGGTTTAAGAGAATGCTCCCACTCATTTCAAAGAATCTTTACTTAGAGAAGCAAAGTTAAATCTTATGAAGATTACTCTTCAATTCAATCGTTTTAGTCTTAAAACTTTCATTGAAGTGGTTGCGTTATTTTGGTCAATTAAGAATTCTGACAAATCTAATTACCAAAACAATATGAAAAATAATCCATTGTAAGTAGACGTGTTAGTCAAGAATCAAAAACCTGTTTGATAATGAATAACTTTTATCTATACTCTTTACATGAGATCCTTCCAATGGATAATTCGAGGTTTTTAGAAGAAAATTCAAATTTGTCTTTAGTTACGATGTTTTAATGGAGATTTGAATCAAAATCGAAATGATATCGTATATGAATTGTGGTAAAGAAATAGAACAATATGATAACGGAATAGTGGAAAACTTAACATTTATCGTTTTATTAATACTTTTAAATAACAAGTAAAACATTTACATAGTGACCTCCACCCAACTATGATAAATGATTCCGAGATCCAAATTCATATTAACTTGGGCACGGGGTAGCCGATGAAACCCTTATCAATATAACTCGGTGGATTAACTCTTTAATCGATTCTACTTTTAGAACTCTCGGTCGATAAAATTACATTAACATTTATCTTTAGCCCAAAACACATCCGACAAGGGCACGGGGTAGCCGATGAAACCCTTATCAATTACTTTTGTTGAGTTCAACCCAAATTTCGAATAAATGTGTCCATTATCCAAATTCACATTAACTTGGGCACGGGGTAGCCGATGAAACCCTCATCAACATGAATTCGGTGGACTAGACATTTATCACCCACTTCCCCTACGTAACAAGGTTTGTACCCCGGGGTGGCCGAGTGCACTCCCTCGCGAAATAGGTTTTCATGGTTTCTATTTTTTAGTTCACGTTTTAAGTGAACTAAAGCTGTGAACTACGATAATTGTAATTGACACGGTCGAAATACTCAATTAAAATGACAATGCATGTTTTAGTTATGGCGATTTAGCGATGCATGCGACATATAAATAAAATGCAAAGCATAAATTAAATCCTAGTATGGCCTTCCTAAAATAGAAAATCTAATTAACTATTACATATTCAGAAACCAACTCCATTGGTCCCTTGAACTTCGTCTTTAACACGCATCTCGAGGTAACACCGTCTTTGTGTATCGCCTTCTTGAGTGACACCGTCTTCAAGGAACTCCGAAATAAATAAATTACATAACAAATTACATAATTTCCTATTATACATTTGTAATTAAAATGAAATAAAATAAATCTATTAAATTATAAAACGGTGATACGAGATCACAAAAAATTACAACCGAATCGATATTCCCATACATTTCGGGTAATACCAATTAAAAACTAAGGCCATACTAAGTAAAATTACATAATTCAAAAATTACATAAAATGAAATTATGACAATCATAAAAAAATGCAGCATTATAATATGTATGAACATGCCCAATTTTATGCTAAATCGCCTTTAAGGAGCCAATATCGTATATTAAACGGTTTTTACGGATTTGCGTGATTCAACCTTTTAAAATCACAATAAATTACATAAAATCATATTTATGCACAAGTTAATTACCCTAACCATCTTAGGACTCAAAATTAGTCTCCACTAAAAATTAAATCATAAAAATTTCAAATAAATTCAAAATTCAAAATTTTAAACTCATGAACTTTCTGGAAAAATACCATGACACTTATAATGTTCAAAAAATTAGGTTAAAAATTTCGAAAATTATCGGGAAAAACAATGTTCCGGTTTATCGGATTTAACAATTATAATCATAAAAACATGAGAAAAAATATATTCACCAATTTCAATTTTAGATCTGAAAAATATAATAAAATGCAACATGTGACGTTTTTCCTTAGTCATGAAGTATGTTTTAGCAATTTTTTTCACTAATTAAGTCACTATTTATGCTATTTTTCATCAAAAATCCATAAATCATGCATGAAGACTTCATTATAGCCTATTATTTTACATACATCTTTTAAAATTGCATGTGACAACATACTAAATTTCTATGACCATATTCGAAATATTTCTCATATTAACCTATTTTTCATTTAAATTCGATTTTTTATCATGAAAAATCCATATTTCGAGCATAAGAACTCCAAAAATTTTGAAACTTTCCAGATCATCTAAAAATAATATATGTATATCCAAAAGCCACTGGAAAATTCGAAGTTTCGCTAATTTTGGTCCAAAAATGACATTTTTATCATAAAAATCACATTTTAATGCCAATATAATAAAAAATGAACAATAAAATCCATAAATTAACCAAAATATCCTAAATACATTTTAGGATCAGAAACTTTAACATGAATAAATTATTTTCGTGATATATTATAATAACACAAATTTACAAGTTTTATATGTTAATCGTATAACTCGGAAAAACTATAACCGATTTGCATGCAAACAACCAAAGCGCTCTGATACCACTTGTTGGAAATCTCTATCTCATTATACAACATACTCTTATATGTTACAAATTAATTTAGTCATAAAATTAATTATTGATCTTATGCATGCAAACAATAAGTAAATAGAAAGAAGAAATAATCATTCTTACATTGATTATTTCGGTTTTATGGGCACAAGTGAGTTCACCTACTCACTTGTTCTTGAGCTTCCAAATATTGGATGAACAAGGTTCAAATTAGAACCTCTCCCAAAAGTATATACCCAAGATAACCCCTTAATAGATTAATATTATTAGATCTAGAATAATAATAATCTTACTAAAAATTGACCCAAAATGTTTTTGTGCTCTTGAATTTTCGCCCAAGAGGAGAGGAATTTTGTAGTAATTTTATCTCTCTAAAATACATTTGTTTTAGATGTGTTGAATGAATAATCCACACTAGTTTGCATGTAGTGTTGGAGTGAAAAATTAAGCAAAAATTTGTGCTCTTTTTCTCATGGCAAAACCGAAAATGGGGAAGGGAGAAGACCCAATGAATACTCTTCTTTTCTTCCCAAGAGAAAGCTATGCATGCAAGGCTAGATGTAGGCATTATAATTATGTTTTTTTTTACAAATAATCAACACAATTTTATCCTAATACTCCCTCCATTTCGGTATACACACATAAAATGGATGAGTCCATTTTATTTGTGATTTTGTCAATATGTCACATGTGACACATTTCATGACATCTTATTTATAAAATGTATTTTTAACCATTAAAAATCAACATATTAACAAAATATGTCACTTATAAAAGTTAACATAGTAATTCACAATTACTTGTACCAAAATGGTTTACCAATTTATAAATCACAACATCTTGCATTTATAATAAATTATTCATTCTGTTTCAATTGTTTCCGTAAACAATAATTTCATCTAAGTAATAAAACAATTCGATTACTTAGACCGTATCTTATTATAATTAAATATAATAAGACACGTAAATATTACTTCCAAAATCATCCGTCAATTTTAAGTAATTTAATTAACTTGTATCGTCATACGATCAATTTAATAATCAATTAAGAGTATTACCCTTTAGGTATGACCTAAGGGGATCAACTGATCACCACCGTCACACGACAGAAATGTCAAACTCTAGTCAGCCAATCATTACCGATATGTGTGGACCAGTTGACTGTAAGATATTACATCCCACATGTATTCTTAAAATGAGATTTAAACATGTGATCAATATGATCGACAATTGTGATCGCATTATTGTCGGAGGACACATATTTCAACTACAAGTCCACATCACCCTTTGCGAGGGGTGTGATGTTTTTTAGGCCCTGCAAATGATTACACAGATGAGAACCACAACCATTATCAAGTACCCAAGTTCCGAAACTTGCATGGTTAGTCTCAATCATATGAATATTAGATGACATACCAACAGGAGTGACGCGGCCTGCTTTTATGTCCTCACGGTACACGGGACAGTTCCTCCTCCAATGCCCAGTCTTGTGACAATGGTGGCACTCAACGTTACCGCCCTTGCTCTTTTCCTTGCCTTGTGAGCCACTAGTCTCACCAGGCCCACTCTTACCGTTTTCTGACTTCTAAAACGTTGGCCTTCCTTCAGTTAGGTCATCGTGAGCTTTGGCCTTACCCTTATTCTTGTTAGAAATCATTAGAACATCTTGCTTCATGCTCCCACTCAATTTCATATCCTTCTGGGTCTATACGATAAGTGAGTGTAGCTCATGAGGACTTTTCTTCATGTCATTCATGTAGTAATTTGCCCTGAAAAGGGCAAAACCATCATGAAGTGAATGAAGCATACGGTCAATGACTATGCTCTCACTGATTTTGCAATCAAGTGCCTCCAGTCTCTCGACATTCTCAATACTGTTAAGAATGTGTGGGCTAACCGGTTGGCCCTTATGGAGTTTCGCATCAAAGAAGCGACAGGTATGCTCACAAGTAACGATTCTCGGTGCTTTTGAAAACTCATTAGTGAGAGTGGTGAAAATCTTGTTTCCACCTTGGGCAATGAAGCGTCTTTGCAAATTGGTTTCCATTGCAAAAATGAGTACGTTCTTTATCGCACCCGCTTCCATGACGAAGTCACTATAAGCAAGTGACTCATTAGCTCTTGCATTGGGGCCTGGGTTTGGCGGTATTGGCTCAGTTAAGTACTTGAGCTTACCGTCAGCAATGACAGCATTCCATAATGATGCCTCCCAGTCCGCAAAGTTGGACCCGTCATTCTTCAGTCTTGTGGACTGATTCATGTGGTCCATGAAAGTTTTGAGCCAGGACTCGCGTGCAAGTGTGGCACTTAGCATAGGGATATCATTGTTTCCAGCCATTTGTTGTAAGCAGTATTATTAATATAAAACGAATTCTACACTGCGAAAAGAAGAAGAAAAAACATAATAACCATACTCATCGTTATGATTTAAGTCTAATGCAAAAACTATTATAATGCGAAGACTCAAGCATTTATAAAATTGACCTCCCTTAAGAATTATATAAATGATCCCAAGACTCAATTATTTGTAAATTGATAAGCCAACCTCTTGGCTAATTCTACTTTTAGAATTCTTGGTTGATAAATTTCTGTAAATTCTATCTATAGTCCATCATAATCACGAGAAACTCTTCGGATTATAATGCTGAGGTAAAATAAGTCAACACAAACTACTTACCCAACGTAGAAGGGGTCACATGGAGAGTAAGGTCCTATATGCCTACCGACGAAGAAGGGATTCATAGTTGTTTGGCCTATAAAGACTAGTCTCAAATTTAGTTATCGAGGAAGATCCCATCAACTTTATTTCAATACATTTTAAGTGAACTAATATCTAGCATTCGAGAATGAATAAACTAAGATGATGGCTTAAAATAGTGTGACATCTTTATGTCCATGATAACTAACATCCAAACTATATGAGTCAATTTTCATGCTTATAAGTAGGTGGTTTGGTTTAGGCGGAATATGATGCGCTAATTATCAAGCGAAGAAAAGCAACAAGAAAGGAAAAACGTAAAACAAAAAAAAAGTCCTAGTGTGGCCTATCTACCAAAATGAACATAAATACAACTTTGGAATCCTTCCTAGGACCCGAGAAGCTTGTCTTGATGTTCCATCTTGGTCCATGTAACGGGAGTGAACAATCCAATCTCCATCTTTAGTCTTCTCAAAATTACAATTAATAAATTACAAAATAAACCTATTTACATTCTAATTTCAAAAACATAATATTAAAGAAAATCAAAGGAGATTCGAGATCTCAAAATTACATCAAGATTATGTTTCCATCATTACGAAAACATAATCAACTAAGGCCACACTAGGTAAGACAAATTACAACCGATGGCAAAAATACGTAAATAAACCATTCACCAATTCTTACAACTAAATAAAATGCATCAACTATAACTTAATCATTCAAGACATAATTCCTTAATTATGTAGAGTAATTTATCCAAACCACCTATTTTAAAATGATCAAAATTATTTGACAATTCCTCAATTACTCACAATAATTCCAATCTTTAATACATATTAACTTGTAATATGAATTAATCTAACATCATTTTAAACCACTTTAAAATAATTGGGTATCTAAAATTTGTGAACTTTTTCACAACAAACAATCATACATTATAGGAATAATGTATAATAATTATTGGCCAAAACACAAACAACAAGAAAAAAAAAAGGGAAATTTTTTTTTTTTTTAAAATTGCTCTCGACATTATGCCCAAATTTACGAAAAACAATTATTTTTTTTCCTTTTTCACGAAAATAACCCTTTTATGTGAACAATTTGTTTAATGTTGCTACTATAACAAGATTGGCATAATCATCAACTTTTAATTTAAACATAGATCCAAACTAGATGATTCAATTTGATTAAATCGATTATCTGAATATTTGATTCATCACAATTGATTTGAACATTATTAAATTAATGAATCATGATTCTTAAACAACAATTTAACATCATGTATGCCAAAACCATATAGCAAAACAAATGAACATCATCAATCAAAAACAATTTCCATTTACATTTCAATTTAATTTTTATCAAATCAAAACATCTACAAATTTATCATATTATCATCTTAACATATTAAAACAACAATATCAATAAATCAAAATGGAAACAAAGCATAAAAAAAATCATCTCGGCAAAAAAAAAAATAGTGCGGCCGAAAAAAAAAATTAATATTTTTTTTTTGTTTGTCTCATTTATGAAAATCATATAAAATAATTTCGTGGCCTATGCTTTGATACCACTTGTGGGAAATATCGGTATATTTCATCAAGAAAATTCGGATTATAACGAAATTATGAAATATGAAATTACTAGTCATAAACGAAATTGCATAAACAAAAGAATAGAGATTAGAATTAACCTCCGGTCCTAGCAATTAGGCCTAAGAACAAATATCGAGATCGATATTCTCCTAATCGTTGCACCCAAGAAGCTCCGAGAAATGCCTCTTTCTTGCTAGAAAGAAAACCCTAATTTACTAATAATTTTAGGGTAGTTTTTAGGGTTTTGTAATGAGAGTGTTTTTGTGAAAAAAAAACAAGTGAGAAAAATAATGCTCCCCTTTCTCCTCTTCAACCGTCCAAAAGAGAGAATGAGGGGAAGATATTTTTCTTCCTTTTTTTTCTCAAACCGTGTAACCCAAAAATAAGGAGAAAATCTTCTTATTTTTGGTAGTTATCTTATTGTATAAAATGTGTATAATTATCAATTGTCATTTATGTCGTCACGTATTAATAAATCTACACACAACAGTTTGTAGTCGATTTATTAATACCGGTCTGTCAACATTTATTATGACAATTTCGTATAATATATACATTAACCATAAATATCGCATATTTATAATTTGCTAACTAAATACATCCGTTTATGTTTAATTACGAATTAACATCTTAATTCGTTTAAGCTAACATTATATACATTAATTAAATATAACAATTTATATTCAATTTACGAATTAACAATTAATTCGTCTAAGCGGATATTATTTAATTGTATTAAATAATCGACTCATCATCACATTGACTATCCTTTTAGTCAAATATATGGACTAACCATTTAGTCATATAAGGCATCAATGTGATTATATTTTCATATAATTACATCTCTCAAACACATCCTTTAGGTGTGACTTTTAGGGACCAGTTGATCACCGCCATCAGTATGATAATAACGTCAAACTTCTAGCAAGCCAACCGTTATTAGTAAACGTTAATCAAGTGATAAAATACTAAGTATACCCTGTGAACCTATAAGAGATTTATACACGTTATCACACTAACTGTGGAGGACACTAGCTCCAACATTATCGTGGCCCAGTTCGGTTTATTTCGAAAACCCTATAACCCTTCTTTTCTCCTTATTTCCGCCTCATTACCTCTCCTCTTCCTTATAACTCTTCGAAATTCTTGCTCTCTTAAAACACTTGGGTGATACTTGGTGGTGATTGATTTTGGATTTCCTTCTTGCTTGTTCAAAACCACAATCAAGGTAAGGTATTCAATCAATTTCTTCAACTTTGCTTTCAAGTATGGTAAAAATTGTTCAAAAATTTCAAACCTTCAACCTTTGTAATCCAAGTTTATGTGCTTCTACCTTGATGCTTTGGGTTCTAATTGCTCTTAAACACCGCCCATGTATACTCTAAAACGATTTTATGCTTGAAATCGCTCATCTTGTGTTACAAAAAAAAAAAAAAAATTCTAGGGTTTGCGTCAAGTTTGATTTTTGGTCCCTTAGGATGTTCCTTAAGAGTTTATTTGATGATAAAAATGCTCCCTTTGGGTAGTGTAACTTGTATTTGTGAGAAAAATCCATCTTAAAACTTCGTATTAAAGATGCATAATTCGAAAAACAGTCCGTACTATGGCAAAATTTTGGAGATATCCTTGTTGAAATTCATCTTTTTGCAGCATGCCTAAAGCCAAAGCCCCAGCTAAGAAGCGGACTCGCGCCAATGTTCACTTGGAAACGGGGCAATCTAGCCAAGAACCGGTTGTTCCTCCGGTGGAGGAATATCCAACGGAAATTTTCTCTGACTTTAAGCAGCGAAATGCTTTTGTGGCCTTGATGGGTCGAACTATGAGACCGACACGTTGTGTGAATCCCGACATCTTGGAGACCTTGGTGGTTAAAGGGGATATCGTGCATATCTTTGAGATTTTGGGGATGGAGGGACTATACCACCTACGTAAAAAGTCTTACCTGTATCTGACCTTAGAGTTTTTGAGCTCCTTTGTGTATGATGTAAAGAGGAAAACCGTTTATTTCCGCCTTATGAACGAGGATCAGGAACTAACCCTTGATGAGTTTGTCGGCCACCTTGGCCTAGAGACAGAGAAAGAGGGGTACATTAGTCATGTGGCGAAGAATAGTGGGGCACCTCACTACCTACCTTACCTGACCGGGAGACCCATTGCGAGTGCGAGTGCCATGTTAATCAATGATGTTCAACACCTGTCGCTTTGTATGTTTCTTAGGATGATGACTTGCCTTTTGTTCGCGAGGGAGGACGTGAGTAAGTTGAACTCTCATAAGATCATGTTGTTGATGTCCTATCTTAACCTCCGCCGGGCGAGCCCTTTTACTATAGTGCTCCCGGGGTCGTATGCTCTAGTTTGGACCATATGGCACGGTCTTCGAACCGTCACATTTCGTGTGGGGCTATAGTGACCCGCTTGGGCCAGAGGCTGATTGACTTTGAGGCTCCACCTTCGTCGGCTACTGGGTTGTGTGAGTTCGTCCCTACGATGGATGAGAGGTATTGGTATCAGGTGAGGAGGCTTAGGAAGATAGAGGATGGGTCGTATGCATTGAGAGTGAAGGGATCCATGTGGATGGTGCTTCCCGCCCCCGAGCACCTACCCGTGATTGACCATTAAACAGAGTATGACCAGGGGAGTGGTGAGGGTAGACCCGCTCCACAGTCTTACTTGATTGACCCCAAGCTTTTGCTAGACCTACCCGAGCGTGTCACTATGACGGAGAAACAGCCGATCGCTCCTCCACCCCGTGAGCGCCATAGAGGGAGAGCATTGAGGGAGGCTGAGGCTGAGACTAAGCCCTATTTCTGTACACCGAGCTTTTACCTACCGCAGTACTCGCCCTACCCCACCATCAACGACCCTAGGATGCAGGTTAGTGACCTGACTGAGTGGATATCCACTACCTTGGTGCTCCGGAACATGCACGAGATGGCCACTAACCAGGGTATATGGACAGCGTTAGCACAGGCGGTGTGGTGGAGAGCACCCGGGAATGACATGGGAGTCTTCCATAGTTACGGAGTTGACCCTAGCTTTTGGAGACTACTAGAGGAGACCGAGTTTGGCTGCCTCGCGGGACCGTGGGGAGCCAACTACGGCAGCAAGTTGGAGGAGGCACAGAGATGGACTGGCGGTGGAGGCTACTCAGCTAGAGCTTTTTAGGGAGCAGAAGCATCTGGAGCAGGTACAACTGGCCCCGGAGGTGGTGAGGAGATGATATTTGATTTCTGTTATATTTATGGAATTCTTTCTTTGGTTGTTGTTGGATATTCGTTGTTCTTTTATCATACTCTTTTGTTGAGAGGTTGTAATTGGCCATAAGGCCACCACTTGATTTTAGTATTATACTTGATTTGGTTGGATAGGGACTTTGAGTTGGTGATAGACATCTCACCAGTTGCAGGTTCGAACTTGTATGTTGTGTGTTTTAGGAAACGGTAATTTGCATTCTGCCCTGTAAAACTCGACCGAGTATGTCAATACTGACATACTCGGCTGAGTATCGCTTACTCGACCGAGTACCCTATGATACTCGGCCGAGCATCTGGGAAATACATCCTTCGTTATAAAACATTGTTATAGAATTAGTTGGTAACTGTTTTGGTAAGTGCGAGATTCATTACCGTAGTAATGTGCTCGGACTGTATGAGCTGCGCCATGTTTATATGTGATGGAAGGTGTCGTCGTGTCTTCCAAGCAAACACATTTATAATTCTTAACAAACAACTAGTTAGTGGTTAAGTCGAGGTCGATCCATGGGACGGTGTGCTTTGGGTTCTAAGTCTATCTATCTCAATTTATGCTAGTGTCACAATTTATTTGGCTTTGTAGTTGTGTTCTAAACTTATACAAGCAACAAAGTAAAACAAGCAAGTAAAGGTGTAGACAAATAATAAAGGATACTAGGATGTCATGGGGTCATATGGGATTTATGGGAGTTGATCATACAAACATGTTCTTAATTAAATAGCAAGCAATTATTGTTGTGATGGGATCGAGTTAGTGTATATCTTACAATCCCTGAGAAGGTTTGGGTCATGAAGCCGAATCGATTAGATTGTACAACCCTAAAAGTTGACTTAGTCCTTCCTATTCAACTATATGCATGGTCTAATGAGGCTCGAGTTGGTTTATGTCTTACAAGCCTCATTGAAGAGATAGGTGATGGGTGAAAATGCAAGGATTCATAGGCTTAGCATTTCATCAAACATAACATGTGCATAAGTTGGAATCACAACAAGCAAGTAAATAAATTATGTGAACATATTAGATTAAGCATGATGATACGTGCCTAATGTACGGTCTTTTTGGCCTATTTCAGCACGTATTTCCATGCATTTATATACTGTTTTTATAGTATTTTGCCCCGAATTGGCTACTTTGGTGTATTTTGTCCTTTTTGTAGGAATAATCGCGGAAGTAGCGAAACCATGCTCTATTTCGTCCTTTTTGCATGCATTTAGAGGAGACGGGATTATCCCAGTGAGATCTTTGTACTTGAAGAGTCGTTGCACGCATTACGAAGCATTTGGGTGAAGACGTGAGCTGAATTGAGGACCCAAGTGGTCTATCGAGTTGATAGGTGGTCTATCGAGCTATTTGGAGGACGATCGAATGGTCCCTGAAGCTCCCTGAGCTCGATCGAGAGGTTCCTTCCTCGATCGAGTAACCAGCCTTTGATCAAGTCCTCGATCGAGAACCCTGCTGTTCGATCGAGGAGTTCCTGCTGAGACGTTGGTCGATCGAGTGGTGTTCCCTACTCGATCGAGAAGCCTTCGATGCTGTGGGCTTTAATTAGCCGTGTTTGGTTTATTCTGCAATAACACTTAGACTTTTCCTATTTAACCAAGGATTACTAGGTTAATTAGGTATCTCTTTTTACTCTTAGACTATCTCTTTTACTATCATTCATATTAGAAGAACCTACTGTTACTTTTACGTTGCTTTTCACCTTGGGATTATTGCACTCGGATTCGTCGTTCTTTACGCCGGATTGCTCAGATTGTAATCTCCTCCTTTTCTTAATAATAATTAACCTTCTTGTTGCCTTTAATTATTGCTATTGCTTTTATTCTTTCTTGCCCTAATTTTCATCATCATTTATTATTATTATTATTTCGTCATGTCATCTGCTGGAAGTTTATATGCTGTTAGATTAATTACTAGTATGAGTAGCTAAACCCCTTCATGTTGGGATTAGGGGATCTGCGGTAGAATAATGACGACGTAGCGAATGAATTAGACGAATTAATATAAGAGACTCTGTCACTATAGCAATATAAGCGTAATCACCGACCTAGTTGAGTGCACGCTTCTATGTCACCCATTAATCTGGCTACAATTAGTCCTGGATCGAAAGATTGGATTAAACAGCCTGCTATAAAATGAGACCGCCCTAATGAGGACGAAAGTTAAGTTAGTGGTATTTTAGGGTGGGAAGTGGACCGAAAGGACCTTCTAATATCCGTCTCGCATTAGTTCGTCTGAGTCATTTACTGCTAAGTTGTTGAACTACCGTAGTGAACCGAGTTCCCGGCATGTCCCTCTCTTATTGATAGTTTAATTCATTTTCCTGCTTATCTGCTTTCCTCTTTATTTCTCTTCCTTTTTACTCCGTAGTTTAGAACCAAAAATTCAATCAACCCCATTGTTACCATAGGATTAGAGATAGACAAATTTGTAGTTGCATTACCTCCCCGAGGATTCGATACTCGATCGCCTCTACTACATTTTTAGTTGAGACCGTTAGGTTTTATTTTTGACAGGTCAACGACAGGCGTGTCAAATTTTGGCGCCGTTGTTCCGGGAGGCAATTGTTCCAATTACTATTTGTTTTTATTTTTAATTCTTCTTTTTAGTTTAAGGAACATCGTTCCTTAGACTATTCTCATATCTTGCTTGTAGTTTCGTCTTATGCGCAGGTCGCAAGGTGGTCCACTGCTACCTTTTGATCCCGAGATTGAGAGATCCTGTCGCGCAAAGAGGAGACTATTTCGAGAGCAACAGGAAGAGGAAGAGCCCAGTTCTCGCGGCAATTTTTACGAGAACGAGCTTTTCGAAGACAACCCGCCGTCTTCTCCAGTTTCCGACTATTCACTTGAGTCTATCACTTTCCTGCAATTTCCGAGAAATGGCCGAGGAAGCAACCATTGCTAGTCACTCCGAGCCCACAGCTGACAATCTTTATAAAGGGTTCGAACTGCCGGGAGATGCCAGGAAGTTCGAGCCTAAGCCTTCTTACATCAGCATGGTAGAGAAAAACCAGTTTGGGGGAGCTGCAAAGGAAGATGCAGCTCAGCATATGGAGACCTTCATTGATTACTGCTGCTCCATACCTCCTCCCGCTGGTGTCACAGCTGATCAGATCAAAGAGACTATGTTCATTTTCTCACTCCGCGATGCTGCAAGGGAGTGGTACAGGGATTTGGACAAAGCTGTTCACGGCATAACAGATTGGAATTCGCTAGCACTGGCGTTTTATAAGAAGTATTTCTCTGCTTCGAGAACCATAGCCATCAGAGCTCAGATAACTAGCTTCAAACAAGGGCCCGACGAGAATTTCCATGAGGCGTGGCTTCGTTTTAAGAAATTGGTGCGAACCATACCGCACCACGGTTTCGAGAAATGGAGTCTATGTAACCATTTTTACAATGGTTTATATGATGATCAGAGAGCTATACTAGATGCGGCAGCCAACGGTCGATTTTCTGACAACTTGGGGCCGACGAAAGGATGGAAAATCATTGACGATTTGGCCACTCACAGGGCCGAATACGGGAATTCGAGGGGAAACCAAAGGAGAGTCTTTGAGTCGTCTTCAGTAGCTGCATTAGAAGCCCTTACTGCTAGGTTCGACAAGTATGAACTAGGGGGAACTTTCAAGCCAGGAATGTACCAGGTTAATGCTATGACAGACGGTCCTTTCGTCTGTACGAGGTGTGGGGTAGAAGGACATGTCTCTGAATACTGTCCTACTCCTTATGAGCAATGTGCTGCCTTCCAACATTACAGGCAAAACAACACTCATTACGAGTCAAACATCCACCCCAACGAGGTGGAGTAATCGAACAACATACTTAACCCCACCGCTCCTCCAAATCAGCAGCAGCACTTTACATTCCGCCACACCGAAGCAACAAGGCTATCGAAGCCTCCATCTTTCAACCCTCCTAATCAAGGTGCTTCATCATCTAGTGGGGTGAGTGAGATGAGTGAGCTAAAGACCATGATGCAGTCCATTGCAAAGCGATTCTGACAGAAGGACACGGCATTCAAGGCGCCGAAACTCAAGTTGCGCAATTGGCCGAAAATCAATCCTCCAGAAAGCCCGGTCATTTACCGACTCAAAATGACAAGAACCCAAATGAGACGGTACATTTGATAGAGTTGAGAAGCGGTCTCTCTTATGAGGGACCGAGAAATGAAGAAATCGGACACTGGAGTCTGCTAAACTGTCGATGAACAAGTGTTCAGTAAGAAAAAGGGACTCACGACACAGGAATTACTCGATCGACTGAAGCACAGTGCTCGATCGAGTGGAAATGGTGAAGATCTTGGTCGATCGAGTAGTCACTCTACTCGATCGAGTGACCTGGAAGTGAAGAAGGTCGATCGAGTGGTATCTTTTGTTGCTCGATCGACCGGAGTTCTTGAAAAACAGCTCGATCGAGTGGACACATTGCTCGATCGAGTGATATTACTGACGGGAAGCTTATTCGAGAGCCTGCTAGTGCTCGTTTAAGCGATGAATTACCAGAAAGGCCTCGTTCGAGAGGTAAGAAGCGCCCAAAGGACACCGAACTTGCTCCGGAAGACACTTTGGAGGCGAGAAACAAGGGACTTGAAATTCCAATTACTGTTCGCTTCCCGAGGCGGCTGCAGAATACAAAGATTAATCAACAATTTAGCAAATTTGTTGAGCTGTTGAAGAGTTTGGAAGTTTCTGTACCGTTCACTGAATTGCTTATGAAGGTACCCTCTTATTTACGATTTATGAAAGATATTTTAGCACGTAAGAGGACCATTAATGATAATGAGACTGTCGCTTTGACTGAGATGGGGTCAACCCTGTCTCAAAATAAGCTACCTCTTAAGCAATCAGACCCGGGTAGTTTTTCGATCCCTTGTCACATAGGAATGAATTTGATTGATAATGCGCTATGCGATTTAGGCGCTAGCGTAAGTGTTCTACCTTTGTCTCTAGCTAAGAGACTTGGTGTGACCAAGCTGAGTTGCACCAATATGACTGTCCAGATGGCCGACCGTAGTCTATCACGGCCACTAGGTGTAGCGGAAGACGTACCTGTTAGGATCGGGAAGTTCTTTATTCCCGTTGACTTTGTCGTCCTAGATATTCCCGAAGATGTGCACACCCCTATCATTTTAGGGAGACCATTTTTGTCCACTGCCCGTGCAGTGATAGATGTCGAGGGAAAGACTTTGACATTTCAGGTAGGGGATGAGGAGCTGACTTTTCGTCAGTCCCAATTCCGGAGGGCTCCCATGCAAGCTCAGCCTTGCAATGCCCTCTCTTCTGTTGACCCTATTATTGACACTCCAGATGAAAATTTGGAGAATATTGCTATTATTGCTAACCCTCCGCCTCAGATTGAGAGCAACAAGGAGGAAAATTCGTCTGTTGTCCTTACCTGCAGTACGGATGAAGGCAAGAAAGGAGCGAGTCAAAGGACGGGGTGGAACCATTGTCAATCAAACTGGAGCCAAGAAGGCTAAGGAAGGCGACGCAGGGCGAGAACAAAGACAGTTCGCACCTACGTAGATTGGAATTATATTCCTCCCCTCTCGAAATTCAAGCTCTTGGAAATCAAAGAGGACATCGATCGCTGAAGTGACGTCCTCGGTCGGAAAGCCCACGAAGGGGCTACGAAAGCTATAATGGGAATTAAACGGGGAAATGCCCCGTGTAACAAAGTGTAATAGACAAGTTTTGAATTTCCTTTGAATTGGTTTATTTATTACGTTTTTATTAGGACAATTAGTTAGACAATTACGTTTTTAATTATAAACTGTATTTCTGCATATTTGGTATTTTGGGATTTGTTCTACGCAGGTTTGGGGAAATGCACGCATTTCGAGGAAGAAAAGATGGAAATTCAAGGGAATTTACACGAAGAAGTCTTCAATCGAGTATTTTTGTACTCGATCGAATGGCAATTGGGTCGATCGAGCTTGCTTGTTACTCGATCGAGGAAGACCAAAAGGAAGCAGGTCGATCGAGAGGCATCCTTACTCGATCGAGCAAGGGGAACAGCAAAGACCTCGATCGAGTGACTTAAAATCACTCGATCGAGTGAAATGAACAGTGGACGGGAGTCTTTCTATACTTAACTCCTTTTTTATTTCAGTTTTCATTTCTAATTGTTTTAACCCCTAATTTCCGTCTAACCTCTACCCTAATTGCGATTGATTTTCCCCCAAATCCCTAATTTCTTGCCCAAAATCATCAAATCTACCACCTACATTCTCTTGTTAGTCAATTATTCTTCCATAACCCCTTATTTTCCCCCTCTTCCTTGCTCGTTTTTACGGTTTTCAAAGGGGATTAGGGTTTGCGGTTTTGTCGATCATTTTTCCGCCATTGTTGTCTGTTGTTGGAGTTTAATTGCTAATTTGTAGGTCAATCATCATCAAGTAAGTGTTCATTCAACCTCTTTGCATTTTATCTTCGATTACTTCGAATTTTTATGAGGTGATTTGAGTTAGGGTTCGAAAATCCCATGTATAATCGAATTTATTCGATTAATTTGTGTTTATTTGCCCTTGATTAGCTCGATGATGATATTTGCACAATTCCTCACTGATCTTGCATGATAAATTCGAATTTTTCCGCGATTTCCGCAACTAGGGTCCCTGTAAGTCGAATTCATCGACTGTCCGACGGTTTTTCTATTGCTTTGCTTGCATAACTGCAGCTCTTGATTGCCTTTTGCTGCTGTTATCTGTTTCCCGTCCCCTATTGCCATTACTTGATGTAAATTATTGGGAAATCTCGCGCTGTGAGTGATTATATTCGACTGCCAGAGTCATACATGCCCCAATTCTGGTTTTCATGCTGTTTTTCCCCCTTTGGCAGTCACTGTTTTATCATTTTATCATCACTCACATGCTGTTTTCGAAAATTTTTGAGGAATTGTTTGGTTTTGTATTCTGGAAGTCGAATTTTCGACTATTAGGGCTGCTCTGTTGCTGTCACATGTTGGTTAGCGATTGTTTTAACCACGGTTAGCAGCATACTCTCTTATTCATGCTCTTTTGACACTTTGCAGGATGGACGCGAGCTCTCCTTCTTCTACTAGTACGTCCTCCAGCTCTTCTGCGAGCGAGCAAGTGGCCCCTCGCGCCACTAGCTCTACCTTGGTCACCACTGCAAGACTGTTTTACTTGTCTGTTTGCGAGGACGGTTTACTCCGCGGCTAGCAGGCCGGGAGCTCGGTTCAGGCTTCACAGGCCATCACCCTCACTCCCACCAGGCCTTTCTCTCTACTGGACTGTGGACGGACACCCCGTTTCCAGCAACCTGGTATGCTGCCACCGAGACTACACCAGCAGGCTAGCCAGCTAGCCCTCACTTCCAGCCCGTCCGAGGCTGTTGTTACGGGAGAGGGCGCTCTCACACCTCTACCGAAGATGCCTTCGGTACGTTTCACTTCAGAGGCTCACCGGAACCGGTTAGTCGCTTTACTTCATTGCCCCCTCTCCTCCACCCGTTTCCTTGCACGAGCTGACTTAGAGACCTTAGGCATCTATGAGGAGGTCTGTAGTTTATTGAACGGGACGGGTATGTCGGGTCTGATCACCATGCAGGAGGCTACTATTCGTACCCTTACGTACGAGTTCTTTAGCTCCTATTCCTTTGACACCGACACCTACCAGGCTGACCGCTCCAGTGCCTGCATTCACTTCCGACTCCGTAACGAGTCACGTCACTGGACATTGGCCAAGTTTGGGGAGGTTTTGGGACTAGTTAGTGATGGTCCCACTGCCCCACCTAGAGAGCCCCTTCAGCTACTTTGGGCTGCTCTTTCTCACACTCCCTTCCAGGCACGGAAGGGAGCTCACGTTCACTTACCTGCGCCCCGTTATTACTTGCGTCTGTTAGGAGAGACCATCTTTGGGCGCCCTGAGCCCAATAACGTTACCAACACTGAGCTAGCCATTCTCGCGGGGTACCTCAACATTGACTACGGTACCCCGTTTGTTCTGAACATTGCCTTTCTGGTAGCTCAGCATTGGAACGGTATTGGGACTCGGGTTAAGACCGCAGTTGTCTGCGGCGGGCTGGTGACTAGGATTGCCCGCCACCTTTACCCCACTGAGCCAGGACTCAGTGTACCTGATGAGGTGGCTTACCTTGACCTGGATGCCATGGCTACCTTGACCTGGTTTCCCAGGGCGAAGGGGAGCGCGAGGACGTGGAAGATCTGTAGTTCCACGTCTGTTACCTTGCCGTGCTCTACCCTTCCGCCACTTTCACCGCTCCCTACTGCTGCTGAGGGAGCGAGGCCACCTCCACCTACCTACCACCTTACCTTCACCCCTCCCTCTTCTTCTACGAAGAAGAGGAAGCGGGAGGCCGGAGCATCTTCTAGCTCCCAGACTCAGCCTACACCCACACCCACTCAGTCTCACACTCCACCTCCACTTGACCCTCCTTCTGGCTCGGTTTTTCCGGCCAATTTTGTTTGCCCTCCTGCTTTAGAGGCGCCCACGGTCACAGACCAAGGGCGTCGTGATGCCTTGCCTCCGGAGTTGTGCAGGTACCTTACTGAGATGAGACGGGATATGGCTTTAGCCGTATTCCCTCTCTACGAGTTCCACATCCGGGCCCGGCGACCGATTCCAGAGGGGTGGCCGCATCCTTCCTTCTACCGATACCCAGCGGACGGGTACCCTTCATTATCCTCTGACTCAGATGAGGAGAAGGAGGAGACAGCGGTAGAACGAGAGGTGCGGTTACGGGCAGAGCAGGCGGCCGCGAGAGCTGCCAGAGAGGAGGCGAGTGACCCTCCGTTCGTACCCGGTCCGAATGATCAGCCTGGAGATGATGATGACTGAGTCTCCCCCTTGTTCGTTGCTGGTTTGGGGAGACGGGTTTGTTGACTCTGAGTGCCTGAGAGACAGCGGTGCCGACGACGAGTAGCTACTGGTCTACTCACTTCCCGATTTTAAATTTGGTTTGGGGAAGTTCGTGTTTTGTATGTTCTCTCACTCTTTTTATTTTTCGTCTCCTTTATTTTTTCTTTTATTGGTTGTATACTCCCATCCCCCATATTACTGCTGGTGTATGCTGGAGGACAACGAGGGCGTTGTCCGTTTTGGTTTGGGGAGGGTATTGCATCCTTTTGAGTCTGCATCTGCATGTGTTTTGCATTCACGTTTAATTTTTCAGTTTGCATTTGTTGTTATTTTCATCAAAAAATCAAAAAATCCAAAAAAATTAGAAAAATGTTAAAAATTCAAAAAAATTTCACGTTTATTTTTGCATATAGGTTGAGTCGGAACGGTAGATTCCCGTGATGATATTGCACTTAACTTGTCAATTCACTTGAGCCTTGCACTTTATTGATGGTTTTTAGCTTTGTCATACGCATAGTCTACGAATTTTTGTTCAAATAATAGTGATTGTTTAGACTTGACACGATAAACGGCAAACTACTTAAAATTCGAGTTTTTAGAGCCAATAACTGGTGACATTCATGACCAGTTCATTAGGAATTTTGAGTAGTACTCCTTGCATAGCATGTTCGTCTCATTTGCACATTTATGACATTCAATTTCTTGTCAAATGCACATATTCGGGTTGTGGTTGGTGTCACATGCAGGGAGGGTCTTGCAATTCCCCTTTCTTTATATCTTTCACCCATTTAGCTCCACATTGACCAAAACTTGCCTTTTTGACCCATTAGCTACATTCCAAACTAAGCTTTTGATCAAGCTAGTTAGTCCGTCCTTTTGTGGTACGTTTTCTGTTGCAGTTTGGTCCGTAATTCCCGTTTGGAGTTGGTGTTTGAATTAAGGAAGGAGAAAGAAAAAGAAAAAAAAGGTTTTGGAAAAAAAGAAGAAAAAACGTGAAGTAAGAAAGAAAAAAAAAAGAAAAAGAAAATGAAAAAAAAGCTGTGATTCACGAAAAAAGAAAGAAAAAGAGATAGATTGTGAAAAAAGTTGGACCCTCTTGTCAGAGTTGAGAAGATGTTTGAAGACGTACAATCGACAAGAGGGTTGGTTGGTTGTTAATTGTCTCAGACGGTGTTTAAAAAAAGGGAACTTTGTGACCGTCTAGCTCCTCCACTCTTATTCCACATTTTTTGAGGAGATTGTGTTTCCAGTCTAGTGAGTTTTGTGCCAAGTGAAGGGCACCTGTGTTAGTTTTTCAGTCAGTTTGAGATCTGGATGGTTTATTATGGTCCTGTTAGGAACTAGCTTGACGCTTTTACCTCCACATTTCCATAACTTGTTTAGCCTTTTCTCACCTGAACCTCACTATTCCCCTATTATTTGCAAACCCTCGGCTGTGACGGACATTATTGGTTGGAGTGTGTGCATTAGTACTTGAATTGTCTTTCATCTTTGTTGCATGCATGCTATGTAGGTCGCAGTTAGGTGAGTGACTGTCTTTCCTTCTCTCTTTTACATAATACATTTGCCCTTTGCTTCATGAGAGAAGAGTGACCACGTGAGAGTCCGGTTTTGTTGGTCTTGCAAGGTCGATAGGTCAGCTTTATTTCTGAACAGCTTGTAATTCGTTTGCGTATTGACTGTCTAGTTTTAACTGTTGATTTCTGTTGCATTAAAGTGGTTCAAGTGGACAAGTTAGGCTAGCTCTGAGTTATCATTTCCGTTCCATTAGTTTAGTTTTGAGTTTACTCGAGGACGAGTAAAGGTTTGGTTTGGGGAGATTTGATACGTGCCTAATGTACGGTCTTTTTGGCCTATTTCAGCACGTATTTCCATGCATTTATATACTGTTTTTATAGTATTTTGCCCCGAATTGGCTACTTTGGTGTATTTTGTCCTTTTTGTAGGAATAATCGCGGAAGTAGCGAAACCATGCTCTATTTCGTCCTTTTTGCATGCATTTAGAGGAGACGGGATTATCCCAGAGTGAGATGCTGTACTTGAAGAGTCGTTGCACGCATTACGAAGCATTTGGGTGAAGACGTGAGCTGAATTGAGGACCCAAGTGGTCTATCGAGTTGATAGGTGGTCTATCGAGCTATTTGGAGGACGATCGAATGGTCCCTGAAGCTCCCTGAGCTCGATCGAGAGGTTCCTTCCTCGATCGAGTAACCAGCCTTTGATCAAGTCCTCGATCGAGAACCCTGCTGTTCGATCGAGGAGTTCCTGCTGAGACGTTGGTCGATCGAGTGGTGTTCCCTACTCGATCGAGAAGCCTTCGATGCTGTGGGCTTTAATTTGCCGTGTTTGGTTTATTCTGCAATAACACTTAGACTTTTCCTATTTAACCAAGGATTACTAGGTTAATTAGGTATCTCTTTTTACTCTTAGACTATCTCTTTTACTATCATTCATATTAGAAGAACCTACTGTTACTTTTACGTTGCTTTTCACCTTGGGATTATTGCACTCGGATTCGTCGTTCTTTACGCCGGATTGCTCAGATTGTAATCTCCTCCTTTTCTTAATAATAATTAACCTTCTTGTTGCCTTTAATTATTGCTATTGCTTTTATTCTTTCTTGCCCTAATTTTCATCATCATTTATTATTATTATTATTTCGTCATGTCATCTGCTGGAAGTTTATATGCTGTTAGATTAATTACTAGTATGAGTAGCTAAACCCCTTCATGTTGGGATTAGGGGATCTGCGGTAGAATAATGACGACGTAGCGAATGAATTAGACGAATTAATATAAGAGACTCTGTCACTATAGCAATATAACTGTAATCACCGACCTAGTTGAGTGCACGCTTCTATGTCACCCATTAATCTGGCTACAATTAGTCCTGGATCGAAAGATTGGATTAAACAGGCCTGCTATAAACAGTAGACTGCCCTAATGAGGACGAAAGTTAAGTTAGTGGTATTTTAGGGTGGGAAGTGGACCGAAAGGACCTTCTAATATCCGTCTCGCATTAGTTCGTCTGAGTCATTTACTGCTAAGTTGTTGAACTACCGTAGTGAACCGAGTTCCCGGCATGTCCCTCTCTTATTGATAGTTTAATTCATTTTCCTGCTTATCTGCTTTCCTCTTTATTTCTCTTCCTTTTTACTCCGTAGTTTAGAACCAAAAATTCAATCAACCCCATTGTTACCATAGGATTAGAGATAGACAGCTGTAGTTGCATTACCTCCCTGAGGATTCGATACTCGACTGCCTCTACTACATGTTTAGTTGAGACCGTTAGGTTTTATTTTTGACAGGTCAACGACAGGCGTGTCACATGAATCATTCCCCATGTTTGTTTCCCCTAATTACCCATTAATCCTAGCTAAAAGACTACTCACTCATTATCAAGTTCAACATGCTAATAAGGTTGTCAATCATATTAACAAAGCAAAACATGATGAATAAATGAAAGTGATTATCAATAATTAAACAAGGGTAAAGAGAATTATACCTATGAAGATGATTCCAAATAATAAAGCAAAGAATAAAAGAAGAGAACTTGATTGAGGGAGCGTTGTCAATTCTCCAATAATAACCCAATAATCTTCAATTACCCAATAATAATAAACTTGAACAATGATTAAGGAAATATTAATGTGGAATTTTGTGGAATTATTGAGATTAACCTATTCTAATCTACTCCTAATCTAATCTAAGGAAGGTTTTTCTCCTCTAAGAGGGCTTCCTTTCTTGATTATTACAAATGGAGTATAAATAGTAGTACATCATTAGGTTAAGTAAGGGTAGATTAGTAAATAACAATGCTAATTGTTGAGTTGAGGAAGTGCTCCTCTCCAAGGAGATGAGCATCTTAGTTTTGGTGGTCTTCAGAGAATATGCTCGTCCCGAGCAGCTTGGCTAAGGGACGGTCCGCACTGGAGAAGAATCCAAGCAGATTGGGGGTCGGGACGCTCAGACTGTAGCAGGGGGAGACGAGCGGATCAAACACGAGACGCTCGAATCTTAAGGCAGTGTTCTTCTTCATTCTTGTCTGCCAAAAAATCCGAGCGTCTTGAAGGGGAGACGCTCGTCCTGCAGGAGACGAGCGGATTGGGTCTCGGGACGGTCGTCCTAGCGGACAGTTTCTCTATTTGAGCTCGGATTGTAAAACGGACGTCATTTTCTCATCCAGACTCTTATTGGAGTGATTCAAAAGCGTAGATCACTTGATTTTTCGACGCCGTTTCATCTAGCACTTTTTTAGAGCCAAATGATCAACTCTCGGTTTGGTTCCGAGCAATTTATTCTTGTAATGCCTTCTTTCTCGTCATCCTTACTTTTAACCCTATGATCCTTCTATATACTCTCTATTCCTACATCCTTGGTCATCATTCTTACCTACTCTTCATACTAGTCCATCCAAGATCATCAAAAAGCTTCCAAATATGAACGGGAGACGGGAATTCCGCCTCATTTATCTTCTTTCATACAAAACATATGAAATGCACTAGGAAAGCAAAATAAGAAGGAATTGACGGATAAAATGGCCATGAAAAGATATAATAGTATGAAAATAGGTTCAATTAGGGAACTAAATGTGCGCAATTATGACTCACATCAAATATCCCAAAACCAATATTTACTCGTCCCGAGTAAAGAGGTGACTAAAACTAGACCTTTATTTAAACTATCCTAATAATATAACCGATATGAGACAATTAGCGGGTCTCTCTCCGCCCCTTGAACTCACAATAAGACAACCATGAGGTAGGATGCCTTTTTGCAAGGCAAGGTGGGGCTTGCCAAAATGGCGATACATCCAAGCATTAAGCACACAAATCAAGTAATGGATGCATCTACAAAAATGAATAGCCACTTTCCTCATCTAAGTGGCGGATATTATCTAAAAGGGAAGCAATCTAAGGGTACACATTCCATTATAGATACGGTTTCTTCAAACTACTAAGCCTAGAAGGATACCAATAAATCACCTCCAACTTGTGTCAAGCTAGGGTACCTTTTTTCCTCAATTGTTAAATGCTTTCGTCAAGAGTAGACTTCCTATGGTGTTATAAACACCGGAGGATCGCAAAATTCCCCTTCTTGCCTAAACAAGAAGAAGGGTCGTCCCCTCTCTACCATGCACAAAAGTGGATATGATGGAAAAGGGATCAATAGATTTTTGAGTTTCATGTGGGAGTTTGCTTTTTGTTGGGGTTCCACCCCCCCCTCCCCCAATTTCTTGTGGCATTTGACATTTGAGAACACTTTCTTTTGGCCATTTCTTTTGATGTTTGGCATTTCAATACTTAACAATTTCAACTTTTTGCATTTCTTTTGAACATTTTCAAAGCTACCCCATTTGTAGTGAGGGTGCTTGTATTTGAAGCATAGGAGATTTCATTTTTATTACTCCTCTTTTCTTTTTGATGCATTTGCAAAAAAGTTGACTTTCATTTCAATTCTTGAACTCAAATTTGAACAATTTTTGTAGCCATTCCCTTTTTGGTGACAAATTGTGGTAGAATATGGAAGATGGTTGCATGGTTTCAAGGGTCACCTTGGAATAAACGGTTGCCAAGGAGTTATCACACCATAAGGTACTCTTGACTAGGCCTTAATCCATGGGTCAAAGGATACTAGCATGACACATCCTAGGGTGTTTTACAAGTATTCTAACAAGCAAAGTCTTAAGAAGAAAAAGTATCTACGAGGGCCTACATACACTTGTCAAGTTTCCCAAATAGATGTTTTCACAAAGTTTTCCCTAGAATGCAACTACATGCCATGATGAAACTATTATATATACAACCTAATGCATATGCTTCTACCAACTAGTATGCCAAATAATCTAAATTTAATCCTATAATCACGTTGTTTATACCGCATCAATCAAAATAAAGCCACATAGTCATTAACATAAAGAGGAAAAAGGAGATTGGAAAGATCATACCATGCGGTCTTCATGATCCTCATGTCTCGGGTGTGGCGTAGTCGATCAATGTGACAAAGGATAGACAAACACAATATATACAAACAATATATACAAGACTACACTACAAAGGAAATGAACATGTTTTTCGGTATTTCAATTTTTCAAATTTTTATGGTTTTTTAATTTATGAAATAAAAAGACATGTTTTGTATTTTTCAAAATTTGTACTTTTTTTTTGTATTTTTGGAATATAAATTCTCATCCCCCACTTTATTTTGGACATTGTCCTCAATTTACATGTAGGAGTAGGAATGAAAAAGAAAAACATGTTTTTGGATTTTTTAATTTTATGGCAATTGAAGTACAAATGCAATGATATGATATGAATGAATTCATGCTCTAACTAATTGCAATTCTATATGACATATATAACAAATTAATGCAATCTAAACTACACTAGGTGATGCATGTTTAGGGCTTAAGTCACCTATGATCAAACCTCCCCAAACCAATTTAAACACTATTTCTAGTGTAGAAAAGAATAGGATTGGTCATTAGTGACTATGCATGAATTCTAGTCTATATGCAACTAACTATATGAGATATATTACAATGCGAGCTATACTATATGAACTAAATAATGTAAATGCAATATGAAATATAATTTAAATGCAAGCTAAATGTATATGTATATAACTAAATGCAAGTGTAAATGTAATGCAAATTCAAAGGAAAGAATATCTTACAAATGGTGGTTTGAGGGAGTACTCTACCAAACTCATTCCTTGTTGCCATCGTTATTGATTTTGTCCATGTCGCTCAATGCTCTCAATAACCGGTCAAATGCTTGGGCACAATCCTCAAATAAGCATGAATACGGTTTGTTCCAATTTAATATGAAGCTTGGCCAAGGGAACGTGTCACTTATTCTCTCTTTCACCTTGCCCTTGGCACTTGAGTCTTTGCAATGCTTCAAACCGGCAAGCGCATGATTCTTGTAAACATAAGGTATGAAGTGTCGTTCATATTCATCCGGAGACTTCCACTCACCACCTTCTCCTTCAATTTTTGTGATGATGATAGCATTCGTATTTATCAATCCTTCAATATTAGAAGGAGAATTCTCATAACATTGATGACCGGATACCTTAGGAATTGATGTTGTGGGTGTCAAGTTTCCACAAGCAAGTTCATTTGCAAGTTTGTTATTGAGCTTTTCCACCAAGTACCCTTTATATGATGTTTTGACCTTTTGGAGAAGGTTCACCATATCATCTCCAACAATCATAGGTTCCTTGGTGGGTGCAAAAAGGTCTTCATGGTCAATAGGAAAAAGACATTCATCTTCCTCATGGAAGCATACCTTAAATTTCTCAAGGATGGGGTCTTCAAGTGAGGCAATATCACAACTCCATTCCTCTTCTTCATTCCATAAGTCCGTGCAAGACACATATTCCACATAAGCTCCTTCCTTAGGCACGTCATCATTGTTATCTTCATACGAATCATATATAGGGGCTTCATTCTTCTTCAATAATTCTTCCTCCACCATCTCAATATTTACATCAAAAGACACACCCTCATACTCACAAAGGCTAAGAATATTTGGCTTACTCAACCTCATGTCTTCTTCATCAAATACCACACTTTCATACGCACAAGAGCTCAAGGAGATTGGCTCTTCACATTTCTCATCAAAGGTAACTCATTCAAACTCGCATTCATGATCAATGTCTAAGGAATGGTGAGGAGTAGTTTCTTGGGTTGATTTTATTTGGGTAGCTCGAATCTCCAACTCCTTACCGTGGGCAACAATGCCTTGAAGAACATTGTCCCTCTTTTGACTTTCCTCTAGCATTTGTTTGAAGAAGTTTTGTTGATCTCCCATCATTTGGAGAACCACATTTTGAGTGGGTTCATTTTTTTGTTTTGGGTGGGTGTGAAAGTGCTTGTATTGTGGCAATTGAAATTCATTATAAAGTGGGTATTGGGTGAACAATTGTTGTGGATATTGGATGTGGTGGTTTTGGTGGGAAAAATCGGGGTAATAGTTAGGATTTTCATTGTATGAGTAGTAAGGTAGGTTTGTGTTGACTTGCTCCTCAAACTCCCCCCCCATACCCATAGTCATACTCAAAAGATCTAACATATACTCCATATGTCAAGTCTTGGGTCATTATTATCGCCAAGATAAACATACAACTACAAACAAGGAAACTACAAGAAAACGGTAAAGACGAACCTTGAGGAACAAGTTCCTCAAGGTTAAATCACAAATAAAAATAGACAAACAAGTAAGAACTTAATCACATAACACCGCCCCCGGCAACGGCGCCATTTTGATAGAAGGTGTCGCCGTGTCTTCCAATCAAACACATTTATAATTCTCAACAAACAACTACTTAGTGGTTAAGTCGAGGTCGATCCATGGAACGGTGTGCTTCGGGTTCAAAGTCTATCTATCTCAATTTATGCTAGTGACACAATTGATTTGGGTTTGTAGTTGTGTTCTAAACTAATACAAGCAACAGAGTAAAACAAGCAACTAAAGGTGTAGACAAATAATAAAGGATATTAGGATGTCATGGGGTCATATGGGATTCCTCGGACTTGATCATACAAACATGTTCTCAATTAAATAGCAAGCAATTATTGTTGTGATGGGACCGAGTTAGTGTATATCTTACAATCCCTAAGAAGGTTTGGGTCCCGGAGCCGAATCGATTAGATTGTACAACACCTACAAGTCGACTTAGTACTTCCTATTCAACTATATGCATGGTCTAATGAGGCTCGAGTTGGTTTATGTCTTACAAGACTCATTGAAGAGATAGGTGATGGGTGAAAATGCAAGGATCAATAGACTTAGCATTTCATCAAACATAACATGTGCATAAGTTGGAATCACAACAAGCAAGTAAATAAATTATGTGAACATATTAGATTAAGCATGAATCATTCCCCATGTTTGTTTCCCCTAAGTACCCATTAATCCTAGCTAAAATACTACTCACTCATTATCAAGTTCAACATGCTAATAAGGTTGTCAATCATATTAACAAAGCAAAACATGATGAATAAATGAAGGTGATTATCAATAATTAAACAAGGGTAAAGAGAATTCTACCTATGAAGATGATTCCAAATAATAAATCAAAGAATAAAAGTAGAGAAATTGATTGATGGAGAGTTGTCAATTCTCCAATAATAACCCAATAATCTTCAATTACCCAATAATAATAAACTTGAACAATGATTAAGGAAAGATTAATGTGTAATTTTTTGGAATTATTGAGATTAACCTATTCTAATCTACTCCTAATCTAATCTAAGGAAGGTTTTTCTCCTCTAAGAGGGCTTCCTTTCTTGATTATTACAAATGGATTATATATGGTAGTACATCATTAGGTTAAGCAAGGGTAGATTAGTAAATAACAATTCTAATTGTTGAGTTGAGGAAGTGCTCCTCTCCAAGGAGATGAACATCTCCGTTTTGGTGGTCTTCATAGAATATGCTCGTCCGGAGCGGCTTCGCTGAGGGACGGTCTGCACTGGAGAAGAATCCGAGCGGATTGGGGGTCGGGACGCTCGAACTGTAGGAGGGGGAGACGAGCGGATCAAGCTCGGGACGCTCGGATCTTAAGGCAGTGTTCTTCTTCATTCTTGTCTGCCAAACAATCCGAGCGTCTTGAAGGGGAGACGCTCGTCCTGCAGGAGACGAGCGGATTGGGTCTCGGGACGCTCGTCCTAGCGGACAGTTTCTCTATTTGAGCTTGGATTGTAAAACTGACGTCATTTTCTCATCCGGACTCCTATTGGAGTGATTCAAACGCCTAGATCACTTGATTTTTTGACGCCGTTTCATCTAGTATTTTTTCAGAGCCAAAAGATCAAATTTTGGTTTGGTTCCGTGCAATTTCTTCTTGTAAAGCCTTCCTTTTCGTCATCCTTACTTTTAACCATATGATCCTTCTATATACTCTTTATTCCTACATCCTTGGTCATCATTCTTGCCTACTCTTCATACTAGTCCATCCAAGATCATCAAAAAGCTTCCAAATATGCACGGGAGACGGTAATTCCGCCTCATTTATCTTCTTTCCTACAAAACATATGAAATGCACTAGGAAAGCAAAATAGGAAGGAATTGACGGATAAAATGGCCATGAAATGATATAATAGTATGCAAAATAGGTTCAATTAAGGAACTAAATGTGCGCAATTATGACTCACATCAAATATCCCCAAACCAAACTTTACTCGTCCCGAGTAAAGAGGTGAATAAAACTAGACCTTTATTTAAACTATCCTAATAATATAACCGATATGAGATAATTAGCGGGTCTCAGTCCGCCCCTTCAACTCACAATAAGACAATCATGAGGTAGGATTCCTTTTTGCAAGGCAAGGTGGGCTTGCCAAAATGGCGATACATCCAAACATTAAGCACACAAATCAAGTAATGGATGCATCTACAAAAATGAATAGCCACTTTCCTCATCTAAGTGGCGGAAATTATCTAAAAGGGAAGCAATCTAAAGGTACGTATTCCATTATAGATACGGTTTCTTCAAACTACTAAGCCTAGAAGGATACCAATAAATCACCTCCAAGTTGTGTCAAGCTAGGGTACGTTTGTCCTCAATTGTTAAATGCTTTCCTCAAGAGTAGACTTCCTATGGTGTTAGAAACACTAGAGGATCGCGAAATTCCCCTTCTTGCCTAAACAAGAAGAAGGGTCGTCCTCTCTCTAAACAATAAGAAGGGTCGTCATCCTTACTTTTAACCCTATAATCCTTCTATATACTCTTTATTCCTACATCCTTGATCATCATTCTTGCCTCCTATTCAACTATATGCATGGTCTAATGAGGCTCGAGTTGGTTTATGTCTTACAAGCCTCATTGAAGAGATAGGTGATGGGTGAAAATGCAATGATCCATAGGCTTAGCATTTCATCAAACATAACATGTGCATAAGTTGGAATCACAACAAGCAAGTAAATAAATTATGTGAACATATTAGATTAAGCATGTATCATTCCCCATGTTTGTTCCCCTAATTACCCATTAATCCTAGCTAAAAGACTACTCACTCATTATCAAGTTCAACATGCTAATAAGGTTGTCAATCATATTAACAAAGCAAAACATAATAAATAAATGAAAGTGATTATCAATAATTAAACAAGGGTAAAGAGAATTATACCTATGAAGATGATTCCAAATAATAAAGCAAAGAATAAAAGAAGAGAACTTGATTGATGGAGAGTTGTCAATTCTCCAATAATAACCCAATAATCTTCAATTACCCAATAATAATAATCTTGAAAAATGATTAAGGAAAGATTAATGTGTAATTTTGTAGAATTATTGAGATTAACCTATTCTAATCTATTCCTAATCTAATCTAAGGAAGGTTTTTCTCCTTTAAGAGGGTGTCCTTTCTTGATTATTACAAATGGAGTATATATGGTAGTACATCATTAGGTTAAGCAAGGGTAGATTAGTAAATAACAATGCTAATTGTTGAGTTGAGGAAGTGCTCCTCTCCAAGGAGATGAGCATCTCCTTTTGGTGGTCTTCATAGAATATGCTCGTCCTGAGCGGCTTGGCTGAGGGACAGTCTGCACTGGAGAAGAATCAGAGCCGATTGGGGGTCGGGACGCTCGGACTGTAGTAGGGGGAGACGAGCGGATCAAGCTCGGGACGCTCGGATCTTAAGGAAGTGTTCTTCTTCATTCTTGTCTGCGAAACAATCCGAGCGTCTTGAAGGGGAGACGCTCGTCCTGCAGGAGACGAGCGGATTGGGTCTCGAGACGCTCGTCCTAGGGGACAGTTTCTCTATTTGAGCTTGGATTGTAAAACTGACGTCATTTTCTCATCCGGACTCCTATTGGAGTGATTCAAACGCCTAGATCACTTGATTTTTCGACGCCGTTTCATCTAGCATTTTTCAGAGCCAAATGATCAACTCTCGGTTTGGTTCCGAGCAATTTCTTCTTGTAATGCCTTCCTTCTCGTCATCCTTACTTTTAACCCTATGATCCTTCTATATACTCTCTATTCCTACATCCTTGGTCATCATTCTTACCTACTCTTCATACTAGTCCATCCAAGATCATCAAAAAGCTTCCAAATATGAACGGGAGACGGGAATTCCGCCTCATTTATCTTCTTTCATACAAAACATATGAAATGCACTAGGAAAGCAAAATAACAAGGAATTGACGGATAAAATGGCCATGAAAAGATATAATAGTATGAAAATAGGTTCAATTAGGGAACTAAATGTGCGCAATTATGACTCACATCAAATATCCCAAAACCAATATTTACTCGTTCCGAGTAAAGAGGTGACTAAAACTAGACCTTTATTTAAACTATCCTAATAATATAACCGATATGAGATAATTAGCGGGTCTCACTCCGCCCCTTCAACTCACAATAAGACAATCATGAGGTAGGATGCCTTTTTGCAAGGCAAGGTGGGGCTTGCCAAAATGGCGATACATCCAAACATTAAGCACACAAATCAAGTAATGGGTGCATCTACAAAAATAAATAGCCACATTCCTCATCTAAGTGGCGGAAATTATCTAAAAGGGAAGCAATCTAAGGGTACACATTCCATTATAGATACGGTTTCTTCAAACTACTAAGCCTAGAAGGATACCAATAAATCACCTCCAAGTTGTGTCAAGCTAGGGTACCTTTGTCCTCAATTGTTAAATGCTTTCGTCAAGAGTAGACTTCCTATGGTGTTAGAAACACTGGAGGATCGCGAAATTCCCCTTCTTGCCTAAACAAGAAGAAGGGTCGTCCCCTCTCTAAACAAGAAGAAGGGTCGTCATCCTTACTTTTAACCCTATAATCCTTGTATATACTCTTTATTCATACATCCTTGGTCATCATTCTTGCCTCCTATTCAACTATATGCATGGTCTAATGAGGCTCGAGTTGGTTTATGTCTTACAAGCCTCATTGAAGAGATAGGTGATGGGTGAAAATGCAAGGATCCATAGGCTTAGCATTTCATCAAACATAACATGTGCATAAGTTGGAATCACAACAAGCAAGTAAATAAATTATGTGAACATATTAGATTAAGCATGAATCATTCCCCATGCTTGTTTCCCCTAATTACCCATTAATCCTAGCTAAAAGACTAGTCACTCATTATCAAGTTCAACATGCTAATAATGTTGTCAATCATATTAACAAAGCAAAACATGATGAATAAATGAAAGTGATCATCAATAATTAAACAAGGGTAAAGAGAATTATACCTATGAAGATGACTCCAAATAATAAAGCAAAGAATAAAAGAAGAGAACTTGATTGATGGAGAGTTGTCAATTCTCCAATAATAACCCAATAATCTTCAATTACCCAATAATAATAAACTTGAACAATGATTAAGGAAAGATTAATGTGTAATTTTGTGGAATTATTGAGATTAACCTATTCTAATCTACTCATAATCTAATCTAAGGAAGGTTTTTCTCCTCTAAGAAGGCGTCCTTTCTTGATTATTACAAATGGAGTATATATGGTAGTACATCATTAGGTTAAGCAAGGGTAGATTAGTAAATAACAATTCTAATTGTTGAGTTGAGGAAGTGCTCCTCTCCAAGGAGATGAGCATCTCCGTTTTGGTGGTCTTCATAGAATATGCTCGTCCCGAGCGGCTTGGCTGAGGGGCAGTCTGCACTAGAGAAGAATCCGAGCGGATTGGGGGTCGGGACGCTCGGACTGTAGCAGGGGGAGACGAGCGGATCAAGCTCGGGACGCTCTGATCTTAAGGAAGTGTTCTTCTTCATTCTTGTCTGCCAAACAATCCGAGCGTCTTGAAGGGGAGACGCTCGTTCTGCAGGAGACCAGCGGATTGGGTCTCGGGACGCTAGTCCTAGCGGACAGTTTCTCTATTTGAGCTTGGATGGTAAAACTGACGTCATTTTCTCATCCGGACTCCTATTGGAGTGATTCAAATGCCTAGATCACTTTATTTTTCGACGCCGTTTAATCTAGCATTTTTTCAGAGCCAAAAGACCAAATTTCGGTTTGGATCCGTGCAATTTCTTCTTGTAATGCCTTCCTTCTCGTCATCCTTACTTTTAACCATATGATCCTTCTATATACTCTTTATTCCTACATCCTTGGTCATCATTCTTGCCTACTCTTCATACTAGTCCATCCAAGATCATCAAAAAGCTTCCAAATATGCACGGGAGACGGGAATTCCGCCTTATTTATCTTCTTTCCTACAAAACATATGAAATGCACTAGGAAAGCAAAATAGGAAGGAATTGACGGATAAAATAGCCATGAAATGATATTATAGTATGTAAAATAGGTTCAATTACGGAACTAAATGTGCGCAATTATGACTCACATCAAATATCCCCAAACCAAACTTTACTCGTCCCGAGTAAAGAGGTGACTAAAACTAGACCTTTATTTAAACTATCCTAATAATATTAACGATATGAGATAATTAGAGGGTCTCACTCCGCCCCTTCAACTCACAATAAGACACTCATGAGGTAGGATGCCTTTTTGCAAGGCAAGGTGGGGCTTGCCAAAATGGCGATACATCCAAACATTAAGCAGACAAATCAAGTAATGGATGCATCTAAAAAAATGAATAGCCATATTCCTCATCTAAGTGGCGGAAATTATCTAAAAGGGAAGCAATCTAAGGGTATACATTCCATTATAGATACGGTTTCTTCAAACTACTAAGCCTAGAAGGATACCAATAAATCACCTCCAAGTTGTGTCAAGCTAGGGTACCTTTGTCCTCAATTGTTAAATGCTTTCGTCAAGAGTAGACTTCCTATGGTGTTAGTAACACTGGAGGATCGCGAAATTCCCTTTCTTGCCTAAACAAGAAGAAGGGTCGTCCCCTCTCTAAACAAGAAGAAGGGGCGTCATCCTTACTTTTAACCCTATAATCCTTCTATATACTCTTTATTCCTACATCCTTCGTCATCATTCTTGCCTCCTATTCATACTAGTCCATCCAAAATCATCAAAAACCTTCCAAATATGCACGGGAGACGTGAATTCCGCCTCATTTATCTTCTTTCCTACTAAACATATGAAATGCACTAGGAAAGAAAAATAGGAAGGAATTGACGGATAAAATGGCCATGAAATGATATAATAGTATGCAAAATAGGTTCAATTATGGGACTAAATGTGCCCAATTATGAGTCACATTAATATGATCACGATATATGATCAAAATCTGAGATATAACGGTAATAGTAATATGAGATGTGTTATGTGTACGTTAATGGTAGTCAATGTTGATCGAAGGGCAGTGACATCATAATACTATACGCATTCCCCCATTTATGTTATCTTTTGCCTCTTTGAATTGCATGAATAGAGTAGTTGGTCACATACATTACGGCTATGTCATACTTGTCTTGTGATAGGATATAGGTTCCATGGTGGTTGTCTTTTGCGTATGTATAAGTTTGGTGGATGAGTAGAATGAACTTCGGGGACGAAGTTCCTTTTGAGGGGTAGATAAAATCACGGTAAAAGTTCGAATGAGTCGACAAAGTTCTTTTATGCTTCATCTTTATTGTAACTTTCAAGTTTTAAGTCGTCACAAACTTAACTTATGTAATGTGTACATTTGAATTTAACTCTACTACGTAATTAACCGTGTAGTTGTACGCAGTAACGATATAGTGATAGATAGTGGTCATCGAAGCCTTGGCAAGGATGTTGTTTACAAACCTACCTTTATAGGTGTCTTATGTTTCTTAAACTTTGGGTGGCATTCTGTGTCGTGAAGTGATAGGTCTTTTCTTAGGTGTTGTCGTTGCGTTTGGGAGGTATGGGATGAACTTCGGGGACAAAGTTCCTTTTAACGAGGGAAGACTGTAATACCCGCCTCATTTAAGGACCCCTTTGACCGACAGTTGGACCAGAGGAGACCGTAGGAGGGAATAGAAGAGAGGATAAAGGACTTATGTATCGGTTTACTTGACCTAGTAGGGGCTACTCGGCCGAGTAGTGGAAACACTCGATCGATTATAAAAGTAATCGACCGAGTATCACCACTGTTGAGGCGTTATTATAAAATTCAAGTTGGTAAATCTTATTTCATTTTCGACGGTTCCCTATCTTTCTAACCCTAACCTCTCTCTCTCTCTCTCTCTCTCTCTCTCTCTCTCTCTCACATTTACCATCCACCTCCCTACAGTCTCTCCTCTAGCCTAGACACTAACCCAAGATGAGGGAATGGTTCACACTTGGTGTCGTCGAGTAAGGATGTTATCGTTGTCGACTTCGGTCCGCATCTCAAGTTATGTCGTTGTTTCGTTGTTATCTTTCAGTAGGTCCTTGGGTGGTATTGTAATAGGATGTGGTTACTATTTGTAGGTTTCATCTCGGAGTCTTGCCTGGCTAGTTGTTGGATGCATTTTCATGGATTAACTATAAGGTAGGGTTTCCCTACTCGTTTTATTATTTAATTGATTTAAGATGTTGTTGTGATTGTTTGTACGATTGATACTGTGATTATCTGTTGTTGTTGGATTAGAGTTTGGTGGTGGTGTATGATGGTTGTTGGTGATGTTCGCGAACCACGTCCTCGGCTGAGTGGAGTCACTTGCGGGAGTGGCTTCACGCCCCAGTTTTGCCCTCTGTGGAACCCGCCACAGGAGGGGATGTGCACATTGATGAACAGGGTTATCGCTCGTTGATGAGCGAGGATTTGGTGGGTACGACTACGGTCCCCCACTGGCAGGGCTACACACTTTAGTGTGTAGTCAGTTACATGATGTGATTGGGAGTTGGAGGTGGATGATGATCAACTGTTTATCTTATCGTACTTGTCTTATTTCGTTATGCAGTAAACTGACCCCATGTTGTGTTTTCAAAACTGTGGTGATCCATTCGGGGATGGTGAGTAGTTGGTTTAGCAGGTGCAGCTGGTTTTGATGCTGGAGGGGCTTGGAATGGAATCGAGTCATCACGCTACCGAAGTAGATGTCACCGACACTCATGCTTAGTAGTCTTTATAGTTATCCATGTTATATCTTGCCACGATGTTCCACATTGTAAAGTCTTCAACTATTAAGTAAATGTTCTTTTATTGTTTATTTGATCTACTACCTCGGGCGACCGAGATGGTAACACCTACATACACTAGGGTGGTCCTTGGTAAGCCACCTTGGTGTATGCGGGTGTTACAGAAGCTTCATTGAGGAGCATTTCTAGTGGTTAGCTTAAGCCCTTGTAAAGATAAGCTTGGGGTAGGGTTTTCCCTACTCAGCTTTAATAATATGAGTGGTTGGATATGCATTTATTATCAATTATTACTTTTTTTCATGTAGTTGTATTGTAACATGTCAATGGAAATTTGGTTTATGACATAATATGGTTTCATGTTGTTTATGTATATGATTAAAGAGTAAGGTTGATTAATCGTCTTATACATGGTTAGAACGCATTATAACATGCTAGAAAGTATTTACATGAAAAGAAGTGAATTGGTGAAGGTTGAGAATTTTGACTTGTATTATGTTTGGTGTAAGTAAATGAGTATTATTTTTGGGAATTGTTTGGTTTGATTGTCTTTTGATTGGTGTTGGAGGATGGTGGAACATATTTGGTTATAGTTATGGAGGCGGAAGGCGGTTGGGAAACCGTCTTCCGCTTGAGTCGCCCCTTGGAGCTTCCCACTCCAAGGGGATGTGCACATCTATTACTTGAGTTTTGGAGGGATTCTTGTGGTTGAGGCACGATGTCTGGCCGTGTGACAAGCTTGGGAGACGTCCCAAGGTTGTGCTCTTGTCCTCTTAGCTTAAGTCGGTCACTACGCGTGGGAAATGGGACGTACTTGGTGATATGGTTGTTGCATTTTTCTTGTTTGGTGTTTGTGAACTAGCTTCATGCTTGGTAGCTTTTGATATGGTAACATGGATGATTTTAATAAACTAGAAAGGAACATGTTGGATGTTTATGTGTGAGTGTAATACCCCATAATTTGATAAGTATTTATAAGAATATTTTTTTTAATTCAAATAATTAACTAAAAGGCATTTATATTTATAACTACGAATAAGACAATAATTAATAATAAAATAATGGATGAGTCGGGAAGACGAGTTGGGCCGAATATTTAGAGCATAATAATAATAATAACAACAACAACAACAACAACAACAACAACAACAACAACAACAACAACAACAACAACAACAACAATAATAATAATAATAATAATAATAATAATAACAATAAGAATAACAATAATAATAAAAATAATAACAATAACAACAATAACAATAACAATAACAACAATAATAATAACAATAATAATAACAATATTAATAATAATAATAATAATAATAATAATAATAATAATAATAATAATAATAATAATAATAATAATAATAATAATAATAATAATAATAATAATAATAATAATAATAATAATAATAATAATAATAATAATAATAATAATAATAATAATAATAATAATAATAATAATAATAATAATAATAATAATAATAATAATAATAATAATAATAATAATAATAATAATAATAATAAGAAGAAGAAGAATAAGAATAAGAATAAGAATAAGAATAAAAATAAGAATAAGAATAAGAATAAGAATAATAATGAGAATAAGAATAATAATGAGAATAATAAGAATAACAACAATAAGAACAATAAGAACAAAATAACAATAATAATAAAAATAATAATAACAATATGGGGATTTGTGTGCAGTGGCGTGTTATGGTTTCCTTCCTTTCTCTTTCTCTTCTCTTGGGGAGCTGGGTTCGGATGTTGTTGCCTTGCTCAAGCGGATCCAGAAATTCTCGGTATCTCAGGATGCGAGGGCTCGAGTGGCCGCTTACATTTTTACTAAACTTAGCTTTGCTATTGCTAAGGGTGTGGGAGCCCAGATTGTCTCTCGGCTCCCCACCACTTTCATGTAAACTTTTATTTTTATTTGAATAAAAGCTGCGCGCATCTTATAATAAAAAAAAATTAACAATAATAATAAAAATAATAATAATAAAAATAATAATAATAACAATAACAATAATAACAACAATAACAACAATAACAACAATAATAACAATAATAACAATAATAACAATAATAACAACAATAACAATAACAATAATAATAATAATAATAATAATAATAATAATAATAATAATAATAATAATAATAATAATAATAATAATAATAATAATAATAATAATAATAATAATAATAATAATAATAATAATAATAATAATAATAATAATAATAATAATAATAATAATAATAATAATAATAATAATAATAATAATAATAATAATAATAATAATAATAATAATAATAATAATAATAATAATAATAATAATAA
Source organism: Silene latifolia (assembly GCF_048544455.1). Taxonomy (NCBI): domain Eukaryota; kingdom Viridiplantae; phylum Streptophyta; class Magnoliopsida; order Caryophyllales; family Caryophyllaceae; genus Silene; species Silene latifolia. The sequence goes on from NC_133534.1 coordinate 88,876,681, forward strand.
TGACGATAATAATGACGATAATAATGACGATAATAATGACGATAATAATAATAATAACAACAACAACAACAACAACAACAAACAACAACAACAACAACAACAACAACAACAACAACAACAACAACAACAACAACAACAACAATAGTAATTACAATAATCCTAATAGTAATCGTATTTGTATAATAGTAGTAATATGATAATTATATAGTTTCCTAATTTGTGTCTTATGCATCCTAAACCTAGCCTATAAATACAAAGAAATATGAAAAGTAAATTATTAAAGAAGAAGGAGGAGATCTAAAGGAAAGAAGAAGAGAATTAAGGAGCAATTAGCGATAAAAGGTAAAACCGTCTTAAACTCAATTAATTTTATAAAGCTTGTAAACCGTGACTTTTGTGACCACCATACTACACCCATACTTGAGCTTTCTGGGCCAGACTTGAACAATGGCTAGGGTGAACTGCATGGAGGTCTAGGGACCCGTCGATGACCACAAGGGTGGTTGGAAAAGGCGTAAAAGTCAGGGTGGTTGGGATTTGTTGTTTGGGTTTGTCGAAAGGGGGTTTATAAGGAGTCAACCCACGAAACTCGACCAATTGGACTTGGGCTAGGATGGGTTAAGACAAGGGGTAAGAGTCGACCACCGTGGTGGTGTCGTGGTGGTCAGATATGGAGGTTTGCGGCGGTGGTGGTTGGAAACACGCGAAAACAAGGGAGGGACTGCGTGTTGTTGTTGCTGCCGGTGTTGGGTTGTTGCTGGGGTGTTGTTGTTGAGTCAAGTGAGTGAAGGACCAACCCTGGAACCACCGTGGGTCAGTGGTGGCCATAGGCAGTGTTGTTTTATGTAGAGGATGATGTCGGGTTAAATTGGTCATGGGTTAAAGGGAGTTGCTGCTGGGTTCAGCTAGGACATGGTGGCTGGCCGTGGCTAGGTTGCTGTTGGTGCTGGGTATGGTGGAGGATGATGGTGACATGTAGTGGTGGTGGTGGTCGTATGTACTATTTAAACGTTGAGTTTGTATATGTCGTGTTTTTGGTATTGGTGGTATTTGTGGTTGTTGTTGGTAGGGCGTGAGTTTGTGGCTGTAAGAGGCGGTTGTAGCTAGTGTTTTTGGGTGTTGGTAGTGGAGGCACCTGGTAGGTGAGGGTGGAAGACTTGGTGGCCGTGGTTGGGTGTGTTTACATGGGTTGTTTGTTTGGTGTTGTCACGGGTGGTACATGGGATTTGATGGAGTGTTATAGTGGGTAACACGAGATAGAACATGGGTTACTTTGTTTGGGTTTTTTAAACGAGTTTGTTTTGTTAGTTGGTAATTGGTTAATTTGAGACGGAATTAATTATAATAAATCACCTATTATTTATAATTAGTTTATTTATTTTATAATTAGTTTAATTTTTTTGTAAATTACAATAATTAATAATTATGATTAAAATATTATTTATCAATAGGTGATGGACTTGTTGAACGGGTTTATTAAAGGATACTTTTGGTAGATTGCATTTTTTGGAATAATTGCTTTCCAGGTAGGATAATCTAATCATCTTAACCGTATTTGTTTGAATTTACTTCAGCATGGAATATGATAATTGTTATTGAGATTTGATATATTGTCATGAGAAGGATTATTATTATTATTATTATTGAAATTGAGCTGTTATTATGATTTGGTTGAATTTGCCTATATTACGTATGGGAAGTTGTTGAGATTGGATTGTGAGTATTGGACGACCCTAGGGTGGTTCTGCTAACCATGTCTCTGGTGGATAATGTGAATGGATATTGGACTGCCCCAGGCTTAGTCTCTGGTGGATAACGTGTGTGATTAATTGGAAGGCCCCTGACTTTGTCTCTGGTGGATAACGTGGACAGTTGATGTTAAGATATGACATGTTGACAGTTGCGAGATTGTTTTGTTGCTTGTTATTATGATGTATTTTATCCTACTCAACCTCGTGGTTGACAGTATATTCGTGAACACCTATGATGAACCGTAACTGGGTAGCAGACTTGACAAGTACTTGAATTAGCTGACTTGGGGCTTATGGGGATGCGTGAGGACTCAGCCAGTCTACCTAGAAGTCTCGATTATATAGTTTATTAATCACTTTATTTAATTCCGCTGCGAGTTGTTATTAATTTTATATTGAGTTTTTAGTTTGGTTAAATTTTAATAAACATGAAATCGCTAAATTTTATCTAAAGTACTTTGGTTTGTCGTACTTTGTTATTCATTACCTCGGGAAATCGAGATGGTAACGCTCTCATTTACTTGGGAGGCCTAAATACAAGTCCTGAATAAATTGGGGTGTTATAGTGGGAATGTTAAATGTTGAAGTTGGCAAATTTTTAATAGGAACGTGAACCATGTGCTAATGGTAGCCATACGTGAGTCGTGTGTTGCGTCCATGTGCTAGTGGTAGCCATACGTGAAGCAAACTCGTGCTGCCCAAGGATCCGCTCGACCTGAAGGTGAGACGCCCGACCTGGGCTCAGGACGCTCGAATTCTTGCTCATCTTTCCTTCTTCTTCTTTTGACTGCCTAAGGATCGGCGGGGTTCATTGAGGGGTCGTGGGGGTCTTCATCATTGCCCATTCTACCTTATTTATTCACTCAGGCCTTTAGTAATGGTTGTTGGAAATAATATTTTAAATATCACATATTTTGGTTTAAAATTTTAGTCATAAAAACTTAAAGATCTTATACATGCAAAACAAATACAAGAGTAAGGAGAAAAATGGTTCCTTACATTTGATATTTTGGATATTTGGGCACAAGTGAAGTCTCCTACCACACTTGTTCTTGAGCTTTCCATATGTTAGGATGATCCTTCAAAGACTTCAAGTATAGAAGCCACTCCTCTTGATTGCACCTAAGATTATCCCATATCTCTACTAAATAATATGTGCTAGATATTTGTTTAGTAGTTTACCTTAAAATTGATTACTAATACTCATATATTACACTAATAATATTATTAATTTGATTGAACAATTTTGATTGAATCTTCTCATATTTTAGATGAAGATTAAAGAGAAGAGAGAATAATGCATAACCTTTATGCATGTGGTAAATGAATGAGTATAAATGAAAAAGAATTAAACAACAAAAGCTTCCAAAAAGGAGTGTCACACGGTTGGAGCAAAAAACAAAATGCCAAAGATGGCATCTTACTTTATTCTATTGTTCTTATCAAAACCTTAGGCATGTAAGGCTAGGTGTAGATTAGGCATCATTAGCTTATTTTATCCCATAAAATAATTCACCCACTAACACCCATCACTATCATTATTTCGGTCCATGTACCATAAAATGGACTACCATTTTATTTTGTCAATTTTTCATTTGTCACACAATATGTCACATGTAGTATGTTACATGTTATTAATTAATTTAATGCATATTTATCACATAAATATCATTTTATAAATTAATTAAATTCCATACAACAAATTGACTAGTGATACTTGATCACATAAATAAAATGGGTCATTTAATTATAATTAACAACATTTTGTAGTTATAAATAACCATTCATTCTCATCTCTATTGTTTCACAAACAATAAATAATTTTAGTAATAAAATATTTCAATTACTAAAATAAATCTTTTAATCCCATTATAATAAGATATCAATATTCTCTCTCTCAAATTGAATTGTTCAATTTTAAGGAATTGATTAACTTGTATCGTCATACAATTAATTAACTTTACAGATTAGGGCATCATCCTTTAGGTGTGACCTTAAGGCATCAACTGACCACCACCGTCCCCACGATGAGAACGTCAAACTCTAGCAAGCCAATCGTTACCGATTAATGTTGATCAGTTGACTATAAAATGAATCATCCCTTACGTATTCTTAAAAATGAGATTTAAACATGTGATCATCATGATCGACAATTGTGATCGCATTATTGTCGGGGACACTCCAACAATCTCCCACTTGTCCTCGACAAGTGTGCGTCACCAATTCTCTTGTCCTATTACTATCTCCCACTCAATGCAAGGTGTCTTTCAGGTCGTACTTGGAAGTGATCATATCGAGAGTGGTTTCCTTAATCTGGAGAATAACTGATTTGACCGGAATTAATTACCATAGATACCTTCCGAGCGTGGTCACGCATTTCCAGTCCATTACTCCACGAGTGGCCCTGAGATATTGTTTTAACCCTGACAAGGGGGTGGAAAATTCCTATCGCACTATTCCCTTCGACTAGTCACAGCCATCAGAACCCAAAATATGCCCATTTGACCCCATTTACGAAGGTCGTAGTAACATATATCAAAGTTAATCTGAAACCATGCCACCTTAGGTGAATAGTCTTTAGTCAAAAGAATCGACTCATTAGAATATTATAGTAGCTCTCGCCACGACCAGGCTTTATAAATTTGCCAGAACTCTATAAGCGGTCACTGCCCGAATAAGTGTTCCTAACAGTCTGCCTATGTGATCGACTAGTTATCTCACATGACTCTATGGCACTTGAACTTGCCATCAATCGCATCACACTCTATTCACTTTGAGACGTCACCTCATACAAGTGACTATGGGCAAATACCATGATAATCCGGGTTCACTTTAACGGGGTTCAACATTGTCATACAACCCGTTTGGATGTAACAAAGTACAAGAAAAGAGTTTTTAAAGTAAAAACTCGAACGACAAATGCGATTATCACATATGAATAGTCGCGTGATTACTATTTCATATTCTATAATCTAATTTGATCGTGTATGTAGTTGTTCATTTCAATTCAATTGAAATGACATGACTCATCATGTTTAGCCTATGATTAGGCCTTGCTAAGTAGGTTTTAGCAACTCCCTGCTCAACCTTGCTACATACTTGTTTTCCTTTCGTAATGTATACATTTGCATTACAAAACTTTCTGAGTACGTGTCTAGATCCAATCTAGACATAGGCTTTCTTGCCTTAAAATAGATCTCACTGTTTTCACAGTGTGCGAAACTCATCACTCTTACACATCCCATGATTGCAAGTGTACTCAATTTCCGTTGTAAATATTTCTCATTGTTCTTTATTGCCTAGAACGATTCTAGAAAATCTATTTCTTAAATAACATAGCCACAATGGTATCTTAACCATCCTAATGTGTTTTGATTATGGTTTTGTCGGAAACCATGCGCAATCTCAATTGTCAATTGTCATTTGTGTAACACCCTTACACAAAATTGCATCAAAAACACTTTGCTTTACATCCTTAATGCTTCCGCAAGCACTTAAGGGTAATCTTTATGGCTTACTTGGTAACTATTACTTAAACTCGATTGGAAACAATTCATCATACTCAAAGTATATGAAGTGTTATACATCATTTCCTATTTAATTGATTCGGCAGCGGAAGCAAATGGAATCAATCAAATATGTTCAACTTGATGGAACTAGTCATGAATCTTATCAACATAAGACTTCTTATTTGACGCTAATATCATGTGGATTTATCTCCATAAATCTGGATATTAAAGATGTATTATATTTCTCCAAGTCTTAAATCATTCCCAATGATCAAAATGTCATCCACATATTAGACTAATTAAAATTACCGTAACTCCCACTAAACTTCATGTATAAACACAACTTCTCAACCTATCGAGAAAAGTTTTATAACATGATCAAAATGTTGACTCCAACTCATTGATGTCCTACTTAAGACAATCTCTTAGGTTGCACATTATTTTAGGATTGCAAGAATCTACAAAACTCATGACATGTATTGAATACATTCCTTCTAATTGAAGAAGTGGGTTTTAGATTCACTCGATATATATCATGATAATGAAATACAATCCCTAAGAAGATCTGAATAGTGCAAAACACTTTGCAACTAATCAAGCTTTGATATCTCTCTTTGACATCCAACAATTCCACTTGGAATTTATTTCGGATTTTCATGGCTCTAAGCCTTGTATTGAGTTGTGACTTAAACACTCTTATGTAAGTCATATGTTCATTACTTTCCAGAAGTAATTAACTTGAATCAAACAATTTCTTTGTAATTTGCAAGCTCTTTACTTTCTAAAAGTAACACTAATTCATCATCTTCAACAAGTGATGACTTTAACCTCCTAGGTTTTGAAGAAACAATGTCTTACACAAAACGTCTGATGTAGCCAAGAAAGACCAGTTTCTTGCGACATAATATTCTTTGTGGCTCTTGAATATTTTCTCCCACTCTGTCTTCTAGAAATAAACTTGTATTCTAGAAAGACAGCTTCACGAGCCACAAACCTGTTGTACTCGTGATTATAGTAAGGAAAAATGAGCATTTGTTTCATTTGAAAACTTACAAACATGGTACCCTACCATTTCATATCTCATATGATTTGTTTTTGATTTAGTGGAAAAATAATTTAGACAAAATGATAAAATCCCCAAAAGGATTAAGTAACTCAAAGTAACTTGATTGAAGTCCAAATCATATCAAATAGCGTTTGATTTCTTTATCCAACCACACATTATCCCATAATGCGTGCTAAGAGTGTTTAATTTGTGACACTATATCACATTTCCTTTGGCTTATATCAAAGTCTTCACTTTAATAATTCCATCACAACTAAATCGTGATTCTTTGAACTCTTTAAACTTCTTCAAAGATTTCTCTATTTACCTTATTAAGTGAACACATTAGCGTCAACTTAAATTTTTGGTAAAAGAAAATGATCAACCTATTTTGGATCAATGATTTACAACCTCGATCTCCTTTTCAACCAAAAAGGACGAGACATCTTGCTTTGAATACAAGATACGCATATACCATAAGATTAACAATCTAATGGTTCTAAGAGTACTCGATAACTCTTTGCGTTCATCATTCCAGAATTTAAGGTTTAATCTTGGGTTGCCAATTTGAGTCTTGCATCATCTACATGATATGTCATTCTAGTTTGGTTTAGAATATAATTACCTTGATAATGGGCTAGCCATACATCAAATCATGGTGTATAGGGTCACAAAAGTGAAACCTCTTTTGTATCTTAACAAGTTTATATTCTTATTTAGAACTTATTCACTTAATAGTCATAATTAAGGTATAAATATAAACCCAAAACTAGATTGAGTACACAATGATTCTATCTCTCGACATCATTGTTGCTAGTCGTCATATTCTAATCATCCTATGTATCAAATACAATGATGAAAACCTCCACTGGTTTCTAATATTGACGAAGTAGTACTAGCAAAATTTATGTTAATCAAATAAACATTTAAAGAAGAAGGTCCCATTAGATGTCCCACAACTAACTTGCTGATTCTTCAATAATTTGGGGTAGTTTCCTTTCTAGCGTCCAACATTTAAGACAATGGAAACTTTATCGGTCGAGATTGATAGGTTTAGTATCGTTATTTTCAATAACTTTACTTTTACCATTACCTTGTATCAATTCCATTCTAATTTTACTTCTTAGAACCTCGTCCTTTTCTTAACGGTTAAGAGAATGCTCCCACTTAATTCAATGAGTCTTTGCTTCGAGAAGCAAAATTGAATTTCATGAAGACCACTCTTCAATTTATTCATTTAGTCTTAAAACATTTATTGAAGTGGTTGCGGTATTTTGGTCAATTTTGATTTCCAACAAATCTAGCTACCAAAATGATGTAATGTTTCAAAGTACTTAGCTCAATTAAGCATGTGAGAAACTATCCATTGTAAGTAGATGTGTTAGTCAAGAATCAAAAGCCTGTTTGATAATGAATAACTTCTATCTATACTCTTCACAAGAGATCCTTCCAATGGATAACACGAGGTTTTAGAAGAAAAATTCATATTTGTCTTAAGTTACGATGTTTTCATGGAGATTTGAACTAAAATCGAAATGATATCGTATAATTTGAGGTAAAGAAATAGAACGAAGCGACAACGGAGTGATGAAAACTAACATTTATCGTTATAATAATAATACTTGTAAATATAATAACAAGTAAAGCATTTACATAGTGACCTCTACCCAACTATGGTAAATGATTCCAAGATCCAAATTCATATTAACTTGGGCACGGTTGGGCCGATTCCCTTATCAATATAACTCGGTGGATTAACTCTTTAATCGATTCTACTTTTAGAACTCTTGGTCGATAAAATTACATTAATATTTATGTTTAGCCCAAAACACATCCGGCAACCGTCGAGAATACTTTCGTTGAGTTCAACCCAAATTTCGAATAAATGTGTCCATGATCCAAATCCACATCAACTTGGGCACGGTAGGTCTGATTCATCCCTTATCAATATGAATTCGGTGGATAGACATTTATCACCCACTTTCCCTACGTAACAAAGTTTGTACCCCGGTAGGGCCGAGTGCACTCCCTCATGAAATAGGTTTTCATGGTTTCTACTTTTTGGTAAGGCTAAGTCTCAATTGTTTATTTTAGCGAGAGGTCATGTCAATTTATTATCTATCACGTTTTAAGTGAACTAAAGCGGTAAACTACGATAATTGTAATTGATACGGTCGATAACCTCGATTTAAAATGAAATGCATGTTTAGTTATGGCGATTTAGCGATGCATGCAACATATAAATAAAATTCAAAGCATAAAAATAAAATCCTAGTATGGCCTTCCTAAAATAGTAAATCTAATAAACTATTACAAATTCGGAAACTAACTCCTTTGGTCCCTTGAACTTCGGTCTTGGCACGCATTTCAAGGCAACACTTTCTTTGATAGACCGCCTTCTCGAAGGGTACCGTCTTCAAGGAACTCCGGAATAAATAAATTACATAATGAATTACATAATTTCCCATTATACATTTGTAATTAAAAATAAAAATAAATCTATTAAATTAAAAAATGGTGATACGAGATCACAATAATTACAACCGAATCGATATTTCCATACATTTCGGGTAATATCAATTAAAACTAAGGCCATATTAAGTAAAATTACATAATTCAAAAATTACATAAAATTAAAATATGACAATCATAAATAAAATGCAGCATTATAATATGTATGAGCATGCCAAATTTTATGCTAAATCGCCTTTAAGAGCCAATATCGTATATTAATCGGTTTTTATGGATTTGCGTGATTTAACTTATTAAAATCACAATAATTACATAAATTCATATTTATGTACAAGTTAATTACCCTAACCATCTTAGGACTAAAAATTATTCTCCACTAACATTTGACAATAATTAAACTTGATTTCTTAATATTGTTCATAAATGGACCCAAAAATACAAAATTTATGCTATAAACCTCAAATTAAATCATAAAAATTTCAAATAATTTCAAAATTTGAAATTTAAACTCATGAACATTCTGGAAAAAAACCATGACAATCATAATGTTCAATACTTAGGTTAAATATTTCGAAAAAATATCGAGAAAAAAAACAATGTTGCGGTTTATCGGTTTTAACAAATATGACCATTAAAATATGAGAAAATTTATTTTCATCAACGTTTCACTTTTAGATCTGAAATATATGATAAAATGCAACATGTGACGTTTTTCTTTAGTCATGAAGTATGTTTTAGCATTATCACTAATTATAGTCACTATTTATGTGATTTTTCATCAAAAATTCATAAATCATGCAAAAAGACTTCACTAAAGCCAAATATTTTACACACATCTTGTAACATTGCATGTGACAACATACTAAATTTCTATGACCAGATTCGAAATATAACTCATATTAACCTATTTACCCATTTAAATACGAGTTTAACTTATAAAATTCATATTTCGAGCAAACCAACTTATTTTAACATGAAACTTTACAGGCCATCAGTAGATAATATATGTGAAAACATATCCAAAAACCACTGAAAAAATCGAAGTTTAGCTATTTTTCGTCCAAAAATGACATTTTCTTATATAAATCATATTTTAATGCCAATAATATATAAATTGAACAATAAAATCCATAAATCGTCCCATATGACCTAAAATCCATTTAGGACCAGAAACTTTTAACATGCAAAATTATTTCGTGATTTATCTTTATAAATCGTAAATTTCAAGTTTTATTCGTTAATCGTATTATCTCGGAAAAACGATCCCGATCTTGCATGCAACAACCATAATGCTCTGATATCACTTGTTGGAAATAATATTTTAAATATCACATATTTTGGTTTAAAATTTTAGTCATAAAAACTTAAAGATCTTATGCATGGAAAACAAATTCAAGAGTAAGGAGAAAAACGGTTCCTTACATTTGATATTTCGGATATTTGGGCACAAGTGAAGTCTCCTACCTCACTTGTTCTTGAGCTTTCCATATGTTAGGATGATCCTTCAAAGACTTCAAGTATAGAAGCCACTCCTCTTGATTGCACCCAAGATTATCCCATATCTCTACTAAATAATATGTGCTAGATATTTGTTTAGTACTTTACCTTAAAATTGATTACTAATACTCATATATTACACTAATAATATTAGTAATTTGATTGAACAATTTTGATTGAATCTTCTCATATTTTAGATGAAGATTAAAGAGAAGAGAGAATAATGCATAACCTTTTTGCATGTGGTAAATGAATGAGTATGTATGAAAAATAATTAAAGAACAAAAGCCTCCAAAAAGGAGTGTCTCACGGTTGGAGCAAAAAAAACAAAATGCCAAGGATGGCATCTTACTTTATTCTTTTGTTCTTATCAAAACCCTATGCATGTAAGGCTAGGTGTAGATTAGGCATCATTAGCTTATTTTATCCCATAAAATAATTCACCCACTAACACCCATCACTATCATTATTTCGGTCCATGTACCATAAAATGGACTACCATTTTATTTTGTCAATTTGTCATTTGTCACACAATATGTCACATGTAGTATGTTACATGTTATTAATTAATTTAATGCATATTTATCACATAAATATCATTTTATAAATTAATTAAATTCCATACAACAAATTGACTAGTGATACTTGATCACATAAATAAAATGGGTCATTTAATTATAATTCACAACATCTTGTAATTATAAATAACCATTCATTCTCATCTCTATTGTTTAACAAACAATAAATAATTTTAGTAATAAAACATTTCAATTACTAAAATAAATCTTATTTAATCACATTATAATAAGATATCAGTATTCTCTCTCTCAAATTGAATTGTTCAATTTTAAGCAATTGATTAACTTGTATCGTCATACAATTAATCAACTTTACAGATTAGGGCATCATCCTTTAGCTGTGACCTTAAGGGATCAACTGACCACCACCGTCCCACGACAGTAACGTCAAACTCTAGGAAGCCAATCGTTACCGATTAATGTTGATCAGTTGACTATAAAATGAATCATCCCTTACGTATTCTTAAAAATGAGATTTAAACATGTGATCATCATGATCGATAATTGTGATCGCATTATTGTCGGGGACACTCCAATAATGGTCTCCTCTTTGATGCTTGGTAATTATATGCACTCCATTTAGCTCCACTTTGCTCCATAAATGGAAGGTTAGCAATCCTCTCCTACCAAGGACACAAAACCTCAAAGAATATGCAAAGTAGGGAACTAAAGATAAGAAACGACCCTAATAAGCACTAGAAAGCATAGGAACGAGGCTAGTTCAGGTACTAAATGTGCACAAATGTGAGTCACATCAAATATCCCCAAATCGAATCTTTGCTCGTCCCGAGTAAAGAGGTGACTAAAACTATGACCCTTATTAATTATACTAGCCGATGTGAGACAATTAGCGGGTCTCACTCCGCCCCTTAAACTCACAACAAAACATCTATGAGGTAAGATGCCTTCTTGCAAAGACAGGTGGGGCTTGCCAAAATGGCGATACATCCAAGCATTACGCACACAAAACATGTAATGGATGAATCTACAAAAGAATAACCACTTTCCTTATCTAAGTGGCGAAAATCATCTAAAGGGGAAGCAATGTAGGGCTACACATTCCATTGTAGATATCATTTATCCAAGCTACTAAGTCTAAAAGGATACCAACAAATCACCTCTAAGTTGTGTCAAACTAGGGTACTTTTATCCTCAATCGCTAAATGCTTTTGTCAAGAGTAGGCTCCTTATGGTGTTAGAAACACTATAGGATGGCGGAATTCTCCCTCTTGCCTAGACAAGAAGAAGGGTCGTCCCCTCTCCACCATGCAACAAAGAAAGGACCATCAATGGATAAAAGGGATCGATATGATTTAAGTTTCACAATGGTAGTTTGCTTTTGATTTCTTTTTCCCCCGAATTTCTTGTGGCATTTGTCTTTTGAGAACATTTCTTTGCCATTTTTTATGCTTGGCAATTTGATACTTCGCAAATTCTTTGCACTCTTTTTGAACATTTTCAAGTAACCCCATTTTGTAGTAAGGGTACTTTTATTGAAGCATATGAGTCTATTTTTGCTCCTCTTTTCATTTAATGCAATTGCAAACTTTTGATATTGATAGCTTGAACTCAAATTAAAGATTTATTGTGCCCATTCCCTTTGTATTTGCAAAACATGATGATAGAAATGAAAGAACGGTCGCATGGCATCAAGGATCACCTTGGAATAAACGGTAGCCAAGGAGTCATCACACCACAAGGTACTCTTGACTAGGCCTTAGTCCATGAGTCAAAAGATACTAGTATGACACATCCTAGGGTGTCTTGAGGATATTCTAGCAAACAAAGTCTCAAGAAGAAAAGTTATCTACAAGGGCCTATATACACTTGCCAAGCTTCCCAACTAGACATTTTCACAAAATTTTCCCTAATATGCAACTACATGCCATGATGCAACGAGGATATGTACAACCTTATGCAAATGTTACTATCACTAGTATGACATATAATCTAAATGCAACTCCTAAAATCACATTGGTTTGTACTGCATCAAACAAAAAGAAGCCACATTGTCATTAACATATAAGAGGAAAAATGAGATTTGGAAAGATCATACCATGCGGTCTTCATATTCCTCATGCCTCGAATGTGGCGTAGTCGGTCCCAAGTGATAGGAGTGAACACAAACAAACAAATATATACAATATATACGTCTCTACACTACAAAAGGGAAGAACATGTTTTTGAATTTGTCAAAATTTTCAATTTTTTTATCATTTTTGAGTTAAATATTGTTAGAATTCCCCATCCCCACACTTAGAATGGACATTGTCCCCAATAGACAAAACAATAGGGAATTGTGCAAATGAAATAAAATGAATGATGCATGATTCTATAGTAGATGCAAACAATATGTGAGATATTTACATGTGATAAGTATGTACAAGTTATGCAAGCTAGACTATACTACTTGATGCATGCTTTCTATTGTTTGGAGAGCTAATATAGATTAACTCGCATTCCCTATGTATGAACTTTCCCAAATCGGACAAAACACTATTTCTAGTGCAAAAAATGAGGAAGTTCATTCACAAGGCATGAAATGCAATGCATGAATGAATTTTTTTCATTTTGGTATCTTTTTAGTGGGAGCAAAAAGATAGACACCTCAATGTTGCCGAGGTGTGAGTCCTTTGAATGGTGCTAGGACTCAAAAACTCAAAACTACCAAAGAGCTCAAAATGACTCTAAAAGTGATGCAAGTTAAATGTTATACAAGTTATAGAAACATGAGACAAAAACAAAGCAAAAAGAGGGGTAGGAGACTCACAATGGAATAGGTCAATACTAGCATAAGTGATCAACCCCGCATTGTGATTCCCTCCTTTAAGCTTTGTCAACCATCAATTGTCACTCATCGTGACATCATGATCATCTACCTCCATGGAACCGGAGATTTCTCCATCATCTTCCTAACTAGAACTTGAACTTTGCTCTTCTTCCTCATCATCTTGGCAAGACCCACTCCCTTCCCCGCTCTCAACATCAACTTCCTCCTCTATCCTTGTTTCCCGATCATCCCTTTCTTCATCTTGAGAAGCATTAGGAAAGAATCCACCCAATTTGGCAAAGAACTCCAAGGATCAAGGAGTCCTTGTGACACCCCCATACTCCAAGTACCTTACCAGGACGATTTAATTATGGAAGTATTTAAACATGAAATGATGTTTAAAATAAAATTACACGTATTTGTGCGACAAATATAACAACCAATATGGACCCGTAAATGGGCAAGTGGACTGTGTAAAATAGAGTAGTGGATGATTAGGAACATAATCATTTCACCTTACTTTATATACTACCATAAGTTATCTTATATAGATTTTGCATGTGATGTAATATTAAAAATATAAGACAAATTGAACACTCCACCTCACACACACTCCACCCGGTCCCCCCCCCCCCCTTTTATAGACCAAATTGTTGTTCATTTTTCTATTATTCACTTGTACACTTTGCATGTGATATTTTATTTGGTCTTCCTCTCTCTAAAATAATATACATCTTTACTAAGATTGTTAGTATACAAATTAATATTTACTAAGAGAGTTAGTAATATTAAAATATTATCAAGGGTATAATTTTAACAAGTTTCTAGTTAAATACTTGTTATTATTTTTGGGTTAAGTTCTTTGGTGCATCTTGAAGGAGATCTTCTCTTTGAAGATTTGTAAGGAGGATCATCCATTTGTTATAAGCTCAAGAACAAACTAATAAGGTGAACTAGTTTGTGCCCATTTTACCATAAAATCAATGTAAGGAAATTGTTTTTCCTTAAACTTTCATTTTTATGCTTTTATATTTGCATGCATGTTACATAGATCACCTAAATGATAAATTATGAGATAATTTAATTTTTATTAGAGAGTCTAATATGGATCTATGATCTTTCAAGTGGTATAAGAGCTTAGGCTTGTAATTTGCATGTTGATTTTAAGCATTTTAATGAATTATGAGATAATTTATAAAAACTCAAAAATTGTGTTAGAAGATGTTTTAGCATGAAATTTTTGGGGCATGTATACCTACTGACCTCAAAAGGTTTGTGGTTAAGTTTGGTGATTTTTGAAGTTATTTTGCTATTTTTAATGATTTTTGGTAGAAAACCGAGTCAAAATGCTGTATTTTAGTTAAAAATTGACTAAAAATAGTTAAAAGTTGATTCGGTCCATGGACTTTTTATGGTATTTCATGCATGTTTTCTACTGATTGTATGCAAAAGGTTGAAGGTTGGTTCGAATTTTTTGCATATTTATTGATCTTATGAGGTAAAAGTCGATAAAACTTACCTGGACGGGGTCTATGGCCGATCAAGAAGGGCCATGGCCTAGGCTTGTGGTCTCCATTGCACTCAGGAGATGCACACGCTTAAGATCTCCCCAAATGTGGGAGAGTCTACGTCATAATTTGTTATAATGGGGGCCTGCGTTCGCGCGACCCTTGTTAAAAATCTAAGCTACTAAGCAGGCCTGTTATCATTCCGTCTCACAGGTTAACTCTCTCGTTGGCCATTGAAAATAAGCTTCCTACTGTTGATAACATGGTCAAGAAAGGAATGGCTCTACCTAATAGATGTTGTCTCTGCAAAAAAGCAGAGGAAAACCAGTCTCATCTTTTTTTTGGATGTGACTATGCAAAAACTGTTTGGGAAGAAATACTAGTCTGGATTGGGATTCGCAGGGCAGGGATGTCTCTTAAACGGGAAGTGGGCTGGATTAGCAGCAGAAAGCGTAGCAAACATTGATCTTGCAGCTGGTTCATTTGCACCCTTGCAGTTACTGTTCATTTACTTTGGCACGAGCGCAACCAGAGGATTTTTGAAGGAAGGGAACGACCTAAGCTCACACTCGTCAAGCATATCAAATATTTAGTCGGTGTTCGACTACTTGCTTGTAGTAATGATCAAGTTTATAATGATATTGTATAACATCTCAATAGTTAGATTTTGGCTCTCCTAGCCAAAGTAGTGGATAGCTTTGTAAGACTACTCCCCTTTTACTTGCCCATATTTGGATGAATAAAAGTGGAGATAATTCCTTCCAAAAAAAAAAAAAAAAATCATAATTTTGAAACATTTGATTCTGCCCCTGATAAATTTATGTACATTTAAAAATATTATTTAAATGTTAAAAGTGAATTTTAATATGTGTTTTTAGTTTGTTTTGATGTTTATTGGTTTTAGTGGTTAAAAAACAGATAAATATTGATCTTTTTCTTCTTAAATTTTATCCTGATTTTTGGGGCAATTTTTCTGACATTTTGGTGTTCTTGGGAGTGTTCTAGAATACTCAAAATTTTTGTTTCAATTTTTTGGGTAATTTTTCAATTATTTTGGATTTTTACTTAAATATTATGATTTTACCGATTAAATTAGCAAAATATCACCAAATCAAACTAATTATTCATCATAAAATTAGTGAGGACTAATTTTCAGGTTCAAAACAGTTTGGACAATTAGTTTGGACTTAAATGAGATTTAAGAGTTGATTATTGATTTTTACATGTTAAAAATCGATTAAATCCACAAAAACCGAGATGGATACCAGCGATTGATAGATAGGGCGATTTTGGCATGATTTTACAGTATTTTAAGCATATTTATTTAAGTTTAATGAATCATTGTCATTTATTTAAAGTATTTTTCTTGTTGTACCTAGTATGGCCTAGTTTCATTTTAATCGTTATTACCCGAAATGAATGGGAATATCGATTTGTTTATAATTAAATACGATCTCGTATCATCGGTTTGTAACTAATTAATAGTTTTATTTATTTTATTAATTAATATATAATAGGAATAGCTATGTAATTCAATTGTAATAATTTATTCTTACCGGCGTTTTCCAAAAGACGGATTACATCGAGACGGAGTCTATTTTTGGAAGGTGTTCCAAATCCCACAAGAAGGAGCCACTTATGGAATGAAGAGGCAAGGGACCAAGGAGTTGGTTTCCGAAATGTAATAGACTAGTTTTTATTAACTAGTTGGCCATACTAGGATTTATTCATATGCTTACTGTAATACCCACCCTTTTGGAGATCCTTTGACCAGTGTTGACCGACCTTGGGGAGCGAGAGTAGTCCTAGAAAGTCGTACCAAAGTTATCTTGGGTTACGAGTTGGGAGTGGTACTCTGTAGAGTAGAGGCTACTCGATCGAGTAGCTTAGTTACTCGATCGAGTAGGGGGTTACTCGATCGAGTAGGTTGGGTACTCGATCGAGTATCGAGTTTGCAGCGAGGGTTTTATATCGCGTTTTGTTAAATCCGCAAATCATTTCCGCCTCATTTCTTCCATCCATCAGTCGCCCCTTTCCCTTCTCCTCACCACAAAACCTCCACGGAAGCCCTTTGAAGGTCCCTGTGCCTTAGGAGATCGTAGCTTGAGTCGGGTAGCGGTCTTTTGCCGGGTTTCTCCTTATAGGTATGTCATAATCATCATCAATGTTCCCTTGGTTGTGATTAGGGTTTGCGTGATAGTAATAGACAGTTGTTTGCCCTTATAGGCTTTGCTTGGTTGCTGGTTATGACATATGTCGGCATGGATTGGTTGCGGTTGCGTACAGGTAGGTTCGCCTACTCAGTTTCTGTAGATAGTCTAGTGCGTCGATCGTTGAATCGTTGTTGTTGTGCTGTAATTAGTATAATTGGTTGATTCAGACGATGTTGTGATTTTGATTGTGATTGTTTGTCTGTGGTTCTCGAGATGCGTTCTCGACTGAGTGGAGTCACTTGCGGGAGTGGCTTCACGCCCTAGTTTCGCCCTTCGTGGAACCCGCCACGGAAGGGGATGTGCACATTAATGGGACAAGGTTATCGCTCGGTATGATGAGCGGGGCTTAGGTGGGAACGGCTGCGGTCCCCCACTGGCAGGGCTGGTCTAGTGGACAGTCGGTGATGGAGATGGAGTGGAGTGCCTGATTGTGATCGATTGTCTTGTTCTGTTGTGATGGCTGTCGTTGTCTTTGTTGTGTCTTATCTCAGTACTGACCTTGTGTGGTTGTCTTGTTTGTTGATGTGTCTGCCGGGATCCCTTATGGTGAGCAGTCCATCTTAGCAGGTGTTGATGTGGTTGCTAGCTGGAGTCCAGGCAGGGATGAGTCGCCACGAGATTTAATAATTGTAGCTAGTAGACTTTGAGTTGTATCTTTTGTATCATTAGTTGGATAGATGATTTGTAAAGTAATTTAATCGTTCTTTTATCGACACTTGATTATTACTATCCTCGGGCAACCGAGATGGTAGCGCCTTTATATGCTAAGGAAGGCCTAGTTAAGGCTCCTCTGTATGTGGGGGAGTTACAAAGTGGTATCAGAGCGACGATTTTGGAACCTGTAACAAATGAAAATAATGAACGTAGTGAGTCTAATAAAATGAGCCTGGTGTATGTGTAATGGGAGCCCCGCTGATGCTAGGTTTTGGGTGAGTAGGCGCCCTCATTTCAAAATCTTGACCCCATAACACTTAAGCCAGCCACATGGTATGGGAATGTGGAGTCCGTGTGTGTATGTGTAATATGTATGTTAATTGAACCGGAGCTACCTCTGGTTACGTTGTTGCTAGAGTTAATAAGTGTGATAGTGGTATTTGGGCCGTGTCAAGTAATCTTTGGATTTTGGCGTGATTAGTAACGTGGTAGAGATGCGTGGGAATGTAGAAGTGGATGTCGTGACATAAAGAGTGAAGGTGTTGGTGTATGTTATAAGTTTACGGTAGTCATGTACGAGTTTATGAGTTATACAGTAATTGCTATAATGATAGTTATAGAATAGACGAGTTGTAATTTGTAGTATAGCATGTAGCGATGCGCTTATGCCTGTGCTGGTTGAAATTTTCCGCTGCGTAATAATTGATATGTGTGAAATGATTGGCTTATGATAGAATGTAAAACATGATAGAATAATTTATTTTGACAAGTATGAATTCATATGATAAGTGAAAGAAAGATTGAAGTTAATCATACACTTCAAATTGAAGTGAATACGAGTTTTGTAGTAACATGTAAAGTAAAATTTAAGTGTGATATGCTGGCATGAATATGTTTATGAATAATTCGGGGCAGGTAAACAGAGTTGGGTAACTTGTATAGCATAATGTGACGTGCATCTTATTCGTTGAAATTGCATTTTTGCGCGATAATGATGGTAATACGTGATGGAGTATGATAACTCGTGCCGAATTCCGAACTTAGTTTGGAATCGACACACAATGTTGTTTTGCAGGAATCTTCAAAGTTACTTAGTTCTTCTGAACAAGTACTTAACTACACTTGACCGAGTGCGGGTGCGTACTAGACCGAGTAGACCTCACCTGATCAAGTTAGGAAGCTATGACGTCGGGATGTGGAAATTTCTGCAGACACTCGATGAAATGGCTCCTACTCGATCGAGTAGGGTGGTACTCGATCGAGTACCCTAGGCACTCGATCGAGTAGGTTACTGTACAGTGAGGCTTACGGGTTTCTTAAAGCCCCAATTCTTTCCCATTCTCTTCATCCTTCATCTATATTTCGACACATCTAAACCTAATCCCTCTCAAAATCTCCCACATTCTTGGGTTAGTAGTGATTCTTGGGGTTGATTTTCCTTGTTTATTTTCGTTCCTTTGCTTGATCACATAATCAAGGTATGATTTCTTCTCTATTTCTATGTTTTTATGCTTTAAACTTGTTGAGGATGGTTATGTAATCTGAAATTTTCGATTTGTATGGTTATATTGTTGCTTTTAATGGATGAAATATGATTCACATGCTTACTTTTCGTATTTGTTGGTGATTAAATGCTGTAAATTAGACTAGAAAGTTGAAATTAGGGGGCCGAAAATTCTAGGGTTTACAAAATAGAAATTGATTTTTGATTGATTTACATTGATTAGATGATGGAATTAAGTATTATACATTGTTGGTATCATGTTGGAGAATGAATTTTGATGATTTTCACCTTAGAAAGTGCCTTAAAACTCCGTCTGAAAAGTGCCTCAAATGGAAATTCGGGATTCACATGTGGAAATTGGTGATGTATATGAATGATTAAGTAAAGTTGAACTTCAATATGTTAGTAGGGATGCTACATGATGAAGAACATGTCAAAATAATGGCAGCTGTAAGACCGTCTGACAAGTTTAATTGAGTTATTTGTTTTGATATTGAAGACAATAATAGTATGTTCTAAATCACTTCTCCACGAACTTGTATAATTGTCTCACATGTTACTGGAAGTGTTGTGGCGTAGCCTTAGAATCATGCTAGGATATTGGAATTCGTTGAACATGTATATTCACCATGATAAATTTTTCATAGCCGTGGTTCATGAGTAGTTGTAAACTGAGTTTATATATCAATGTGAGGAAACTGTTGGTGAATGTGTATACCTAGCTGAGCATTCAAGTTTAATGGCATGAATTATGTGCTTCACATGTCGAATTTGGTGGTGAAATTTGCATACCTAGCTGAACATGTAAAGACCAAATTACGTGAGGTATATGTGTACATGTTTATACAAGTTTATCTGATCATATGTCGAAACAGATGCCGAGACTGAACCTAGGGATTGGTCAAAGTAAACGGGGAAGGGGTAATCAACCGGAGATTGGGGAAGGGAGCGGACCCGTGGTACCCGCGGTTCCGTAGTACCCTTCCATTGTTTTTGTTAATTTCAAGCAGAGGGAGCGTTTTGTAGCTTTACAAAAACGCAAAATGAGACCCATGAGGTGTATAGACACCACTGTGTTGGAGGATTTAGAGATAGAGACGGATGTCCGTCACATTTTTGAGACTTTGGGTCTTACTGGGTTGTATAGGCTGAGGAAACACACTTATCCTTTTCTTACCTTGGAGTTCATGAGCTCCTTTAGCTATGACCCAGCGGGCCAGACCGTCGAGTTTAGGTTGATGAATACCAGTTTTCTGCTGACTATGGATTTGTTTGCCTCTCACCTTGGGTTGGCCAAGCCTCCCAAGGACTCCATCACCGATATTCCAGCCGAGTGCGGTGTCTCGCGCCCGATGCCTTGTCGACTGGAAAGCAAGCTCCCACCTCGAGCAACATGCCGATTAATGACGTTCAAACACGTTACCTTGAGGGTCTTTCTCCGTTCTCTTTCGAACCTCCTTTATGAGAAAGGATATCAGTAAACTGAATAATCATGAGGTCTTGCTTCTGATGTCTTACCTCAACCCGGAGCGGGCCAGGAAAGTGGTCTTTAATTCTCCTTCCATGGTTTGTGCTGCCCTTGCCTTGATGACTTCTTCCTCTTCCCGGTACCTGAGTTGTGGCGCTATCGCCACTCGCTTAGCTGAAAAGCTAACCTCTTTTGAGGCTTCTTCGGGGTATGTGCCTCTAGCTACCCCAGTGCCTACCATGGACCGTGACTACTATCTCGACCTGAAATGGTTGAGGACCTTGGCTGACGGTAGCCTAGCGTGGAGGGTATGGGGCATGAGTTGGATGAAAATTCCAGCTCCTCAGCACCTCCCACCGACGGAGCCCCTAGAGCCGGCGGTAGTGGCTGTGGATGTGGACGAAGAGGATTAGGAGGAGGAGGATGAGGATAGACCCCGCCAGCTGCAGACTTATCTCATCGACGACACCATTCTCGAGGTGATACCGGAGCCGACGAAGGGCGAGAATGCGGGAGTTGCGGTAGTAGAGAGGCCTAG
Source organism: Silene latifolia (assembly GCF_048544455.1). Lineage (NCBI taxonomy): Eukaryota > Viridiplantae > Streptophyta > Magnoliopsida > Caryophyllales > Caryophyllaceae > Silene > Silene latifolia. Next base: position 88,898,188 of record NC_133534.1, read on the forward strand.
ATTGGGGAGAGGACCCCGTCGAGTGAGGGAACGGGCCTCGGAGACTAGGCCACAGCCGGTAGCGCCACAGCAGCAGCAGCATCCTTTCTCGTGCTACCCTTACCTCGACACCCCGGAGACATGATCCAGCTACTTAGCAGAGCGAGTGTCATCTACCTTGACACTCAGGAATATGCACGAGATGGCGTACACTCAGGGGATAGGGACCGAGGGACCTCACCCAGTTTGGTGGAGTGGAGTTGGGGACTACTCAGGGGTTTTCCATTCCTACGGGGTGGAACAGTCGACGTGGGGGACACCTCAGTCCTTTGCCTACGGTGGCTTGACCCCATGGTATGTGAGCCCGGGAGCAGGAGCAGGATTTGATGCGGGTGTTGGTTCATCGGGTGCAGGTATGCCTGGAGGTGGAGGGGGTGATGATGAGGTGATGGTTGATCAGCAGCAGCAGCAGCAGCAGGAGTGATACTCCTTACTCTTATCTTTGTTTATGGTAGTTGATGTTGGTAGTATTGTTAGACGTTCGTAGTTAGTTTATTGAGACGCGGTTTATGAATTTGTATTGTTGGCCATAAGGCCGGATTTGCTATTTCTAACCTTTTGCAGGATGATTGGGAGTCGGGGCATCATCCCGACTCAATTTATGTGACGGTCATGTATATATTTATTGGTTTATGACAGGTTGTGTAAGGAAATTGGCCTGTAGGTACTCGACAGAGTACCCCGTACTCTATCGAGTAGCTGCAGGAAAGGAAGAGAGAAAGCATTCTGAACTGGGGCTACTCGATCGAGTAGCCAAGACACTCGATCGAGTAGCATGGCACTCGATCGAGTACCCTCAGATACTCGATCGAGTAGCACTGTTACATGAGGTTTTCAAAAATTAAAAGTGTGCAATTGTTTTATAATTACAAGTTTGATATTAACGTGGTTGTTAGTGCTTAATAACATCTGGGAACCGTTAATTTTGTATGTTGGAAGTCGTGCTTGAGTTTTCTATGTACCTATTTGTAACAAGTAGTGAAGTGGTGATGATTTCTTGTTGTTTTTAAATATTCCATATACCATGTTTCCATCTATCCTTTGAAGTCACATCCTTTCTTACATTTGGACGTACAATGTTAACATGCTTTCTCAACGGCGGCTAGTTAGTCCAGTGATTTGTGTATGATTTATAGGTTATCGAGAACATAGTAGTAAGTAATGTCCGTAACAAATAATATAACTTTTAACTAATGTAATGCTACAAGTAATAGGTAATGTGTCTTGTGATTTTGACGGTGAACTTCGGGGACGAAGTTCCTTTTTAGAGGGGAAGAGTAATGTCGCGAAAGGAAAAGGCGGCTTTGAATTATATTTTGCTTGTTTATAATGTTTTATTGGTAGTATGTTTTGCTTTAATTACAAAATTTCCGAAGAATATGTGATTACTTTAGTTCTATAAGTGAATGTGTTGTATATTTTTCAATGGGCAGTCATGAAGAAATAATTATGGTACAATGAATCGTAATAGAATCACGTTGTGAGTAACATGGTGGCATTAGTTGTATAGCACGAAAGTTGATATGGGACGTAGTTGGAAAGTCGATGAGAAACATGTTCTGGATTGATAGTCTGACAGTTTTTACCATATGTCGGGTGATCGCGGATTGTGCTTTGCATTGCGAAAGTGAAGTTTTATATATATAGAGTAACGGTTGACGGTGACAATGTGCGTATCATAGTAGTAAGAGTCGTTACGAGTAGAGCGTAGACAGTGATGATGATGACATGGGGGGATGGTATTTCTGGGGAGTCATGACTCGAGTGGGAAGAATAGCAGTGTCGTGTTTTTACGTGTCATATATGTTGGGATAGGTGAGTTGAACTTCGGGGACGAAGTTCTTTTAAGGGGGGAAGACGGTAATACCCGCCCATTTGGAGATCCTTTGACCAGTGTTGACCGACCTTGGGGAGCGAGAGTAGTCCTAGAAAGTCGTACCAAAGTTATCTTGGGTTACGAGTTGGGAGTGGTACTCGATAGAGTAGAGGCTACTCGATCGAGTAGCTTAGTTACTCGATCGAGTAGGGGGTTACTCGATCGAGTAGGTTGGGTACTCGATCGAGTATCGAGTTTGCAGCGAGGGTTTTATATCGCGTTTTGTTAAATCCGCAAATCATTTCCGCCTCATTTCTTCCATCCATCAGTCGCCCCTTTCCCTTCTCCTCACCACAAAACCTCCATGGAAGGCCTTTGAAGGTCCCTGTGCCTTAGGAGAGCGTAGCTTGTGTCGGGTAGCGGTCTTTTGCCGGGTTTCTCCTTATAGGTATGTCATAATCATCATCACTGTTCCCTTGGTTGTGATTAGGGTTTGCTTGATAGTAATAGACAGTTGTTTGCCCTTATAGGCTTTGCTTGGTTGCTGGTTATGACATATGTCGGCATGGATTGGTTGCGGTTGCGTACAGGTAGGTTCGCCTACTCAGTTTCTGTAGATAGTCTAGTGCGTCGATCGTTGAATCGTTGTTGTTGTGTTGTAATTAGTATAATTGGTTGATTCAGACGATGTTGTGATTGTGATTGTGATTGTTTGTCTGTGGTTCTCGAGATGCGTTCTCGACTGAGTGGAGTCACTTGCGGGAGTGGCTTCACGCCCTAGTTTCGCCCTTCGTGGAACCCGCCACGGAAGGGGATGTGAACATTAATGGGACAGGGTTATCGCTCGGTATGATGAGCGTGGCTTAGGTGGGAACGGCTGCGGTCCCCCACTGGCAGGGCTGGTCCAGTGGACAGTCGGTAACGGAGATGGAGTGGAGTGCCTGATTGTGATCGATTGTCTTATTCTGTTGTGATGGCTGTCGTTGTCTTTGTTGTGTCTTATCTCAGTACTGACCTTGTGTGGTTGTCTTGTTTGTTGATGTGTCTGCCGGGATCCCTTATGGTGAGAAGTCCGTCTTAGCAGGTGTTCATGTGGTTGCTAGCTGGAGTCCGGGCAGGGATGAGTCGCCACGAGATTTAATAATTGTAGCTAGTAGACTTTGAGTTGTATCTTTTGTATCATTAGTTGGATAGATGATTTGTAAAGTAATTTAATCGTTCTTTTATCGACACTTGATTATTACTATCCTCGGGCAACCGAGATGGTAGCGCCTTTATATGCTAAGGAAGGCCTAGTTAAGGCTCCTCTGTATGTGGGGGTGTTACACTTACTTGTTTGCTTGTTTTATTTTCGCGCATGCCAAAATCGCCACTCACATGCATTTTTATTTTCGCGGTTGTCAATTCACGTCATTTACATTCACCGACTTAATTCGCTTACAAGGAATTTGTTATGTGCTTGTTGTGATCTCAACTTATGCACATGTTATGTTTGATGAAATGCGAGCCTATGAATCCTTGCATTTTTTACCCATCACCTACCTTTTTAATGACACTTGTAAGACATAAACCAACTCGAGTCTCATTAGACCATGCATATAGTTGAGTAGAGAGGATTAAGCCGACTTGTAGGTGTTGTACAATCTAATCGATTCGGCTTCGGGACCCAAACCTTCCTAGGACTGTAAGATATAAACCAACTCGATCCATCACAACAATAATTGCTTGCTTATAATTTGAGAATATGTTTGTATGATCAATTCCCATGAATCCCCTATGACCCCATGACACCCTAGTGCTTTTAATCAATTGTTTACATCTCTTTTTTAACCATCTTGCTTGTTTACTGTTATTGCTATTTAGTTTAGTGATCTTCTCATCACAACCCCAAATCATGACACCCCTAGACACCGCTACTTGCAATCGAAAATCCTACATCAATACCCGTTCCTTGGGATCCGACCTTTACTTGCCTCTTTACTAATAGTAGAGTTGTTTGTGAAGTTATAAATATTATTTTGGTCTAGGTGCTCTTATTGACAAGTAACCGAAAACTAAATCTCCAAGTGAGTCCTGTTAGAAATCTATATCTCATAATACAACATATTCTTATATGTTACGATTTAATTTAGTCATAAAATTAATTTAGATCTTATGCATACAAACATGAATAATGATAAAGAAGAAATCGTCATTCTTACAATAGAAATTTCGGATTATTGGGCACAAATGAGTTCTCCTACTCACTTGTTCTTGAGCTCTCCTAAAATTGGATGAACAAAGGATTTAAGTTTATAATCCCTCCCAAGGAATAATACCCACGATAACCTCTTAATAAAATTAATATTATTAATACTAGAACAATATTAATCTAAATAAAATTGACCCAAAAATATTGATTTTGGTCTCTTAATTTTCGGTTAAGAGAAGGGAAAAGAAGAAGTAACTTTGTATCTCTAAAACTCTATATTTTAGATGATAGAATGAATGAATAATACACCAAACTTTTGATGTAGTGTATTAGGTAAATAATAGAGAAAACACTTTGGTCTTTTCCACAAGGAAAACCGGGTAGGGGAGGGTAAAGGGGGCCAATGCATGAGCAAGGTGTTCTTCACAAGAGTAACTAGGTATGCATGGCTAGTAATTAGGTAAAATGATTATGCTTTCCACTTAATTAATCAACACAATATTTATCCTAATGCACCCTCTATTTCGGTCCATTTATGATAAAATGGATTCCATTTTATCTTTGTCAATTTGTCACATGTCACAAGTCATGTAAAATTGTTATGCATTTTTAACATATTAAAAATCAACGCATTAATAAAAATACGTCATGTACAAAATCGACTTAGTAATTCATAATTACTTGTAACAAAATAATTTACCAATTATAAATCACAACATCTTGTTTTTATAATAAATTATTCATTCAAATGCAATTGTTTCCTTAAACAATAATTTCATCTAAGTAATAAAACAATTCGATCACTTAGACCGTATCTTATTTAATCAAATTATAATGAGATACGTAAATATTACTTCCAAAATCATCCGTCAATTTTAAGTAATTTAATTAACCCGTATCATCATACGATCAATTAAATAATCAATTAAGAGTGTTACCCTTTTGGTATGACCTAAGGGGATCAACTGATCACCACCGTCGCACGACAGTAATGTCAAACTCTAGTCAGCCAATCATTACCGATATGTGTGGACCAGTTGACAGTAAAATATTACTTCCTAATTGTATTCTTAAAATGAGACTTAAACATGTGATCATCATGATCGACAGTTGTGATCGCATTATTGTCGGAAGACACATATTCCAAAAATCTCCCACTTGTCCTCGACAAGTGTGCGTCCCCAATTCTCTTGTCCTATTACTATCTCCCACTCAATGCAAGGTGTCTTTCGGGTCGTACTTGCAAGTGATCATATCGAGAGTGGTTTCCTCGATCTGGAGAGCAACTGATTGACCGGAATCATCCACCATGGATACCTTCCGAGCGTGGCCACGCATTTCCAGTTCATTACTCCTCGAGTGGCCCTGAGATATTGTTATAACCCTGACAAGGGGTGGACAATTTCTATCGCACTCATTCCCTTCGACTAGCCACAGCCATCATAACCCAAAATATGCCCATTTGACCCCATTTACGAAGGTCGTAGTAACACAAATCAAAGTTAATCAGAAACTGTGTCATCTTAGGAGAACAGTCTTTAGTCAAAAGAATCGACTCATTAGAATACTATAGTAGCTCTCGCCACGACCAGGCTATTTAAATTTGCCAGAACTCTATAAGCGGTCATAAGGCCCGACAAGGTGTTCCTAATAGTCTGCCTATGTGATCGACTAGTCATCACACATGACTCCATGGCACTTGAACTTGCCATCAATCGCATCACACTCTAGTCACTTCGAGACGTCACCTCATACAAGTGACTATGGGCGAATACTATGTTAATCCGTGTTCACTTTAACGGGGTTCAATTGTCTCTACAACCCGTTTGGATGTAACGAAGTATAAGGTGAGTTAATAATAACTCAAACGACGAATGTCAACATCACATCTGGGTAGTCAATACCATATTACAACCTTGTGATGTATATCGTAAGTGTATAAACACTAGTCGATTGCAATAGAAGTTTAACATATCATGTGCCCATGTGTTCGGACTTCTTTTATTGCATTTTCCTTTATATTCACGTTATCTTTCACAGCATGAACCTTATCAAGTACATATATAGGTTCCCAACCTAGGTTTGGGTTCTTTATATTGAAAGAACTTTCTGGTTGTTTATCACATAACCAACGAATTTGTGGTGGATGATGTAACTTGCACTGGTCAAGTGTTCTACCCACTCACAATGAACTAGGTATTCGTTTTGTAGAGTCTTGCAACAATTGTCAAGATGATTAGCCTAGCACTTCTCATAAGTCCTAGCATATTAGAAAATATTAGTTTTGAGTAACTTCTTACTATAACTAAGTAACTTTCCAAGCTTCGTATTTCTCCTTTTAGCTTGAATAGCTTTGAATTTTCATAAATCCTTACGTGTGATCGAACTTCAATATGTGCAACCTCTTATCACATAACAGAGTGTTTTGTCCATCACTGGAATTGCTTATTAGTTCTCCTCGAGAATTCATGACGATTCTTCTATGGCTTGCCAATGATTCATCATGCTCTTATGCATATGATTCATAATTGGACATGTGCATGATTATTCTAATGACGGAAACATTAGTAATTAATAATCATGTGATCAACCATTCTTAGGTTCAATGAACGACCATGACTGCTAATGGCAATTCCATTTTCATTGACATGAATAACCTACGTTTCTCGTTGATTCGATGTGTATATCTCAATACCTATCCAACATCTCATTATGTGATTGGATTCATCATAGTCCATTTTCATCCAGAATTGAAAACTCAAATACTTCTTTGTGAAAGATAGTATTAGCTCGTCATTCTCAATGAGTAATTAGTTGTAAATTTTTACAAGATGATTGCTCCCACTAAATTCCATGTCTTCACATGATAATTTCCAACTCCCACTTAATTCCACATGTTTCGTAATTGACTACTCAATCGAAACATTTCAAGAATTGAAATATATTTTGCTTTGCCAAGTTATTAAGATAAAACCATATATGTTCCCATCATATCCTTTCAAAATACCTATTTTGAAAAGGTTTCAATCTTAAACTTATGGAAAGAGATTTTAATCTCTAATTCATTCATTTTATAAAGATGCGTAGCAATGTCATTATTTAAATGTGAATTTCATTTAATATACGTCCTTCTCAAAATACCCTTTTCTGGAAGGAGGTTTAACCATTTCATTTTTATAATGAGGTTAAGTAATGACACTAGCGTGGTTAATTCTTAACTTAGCTCTTGTGGATATCGGCATATCATTCTTTGCAATTTTTAGTCATAAATCTCATTTATTTTCTAGGGTGCAATTTTTTTTTATTTAGGCTCTTAAGTAAATATCAATATTGAAACTATTGGTCAAAAGTCGCTCATAAACTAGCCAAATCTCTTATTAAGACTTTACATTAGTCATTCTTCTTCCAAAACATTCTTTTGGTCTCCTCGTGTAGTTATCTTGAGAACATATTCTTTTCATTACTTCACTTGGTCTCTTTTGTCATGTAGATTTCATCTATTCGAGACCATAGATCTCATCTATTCGTGTACACTATCTATATAGGTATACAAATCATTCTTTCTTGCATAGATCTCATATATACAAGTATACAAATTTTGCTTGGTGTTCTTTGTGTCTTCATTTTTTCTCCCACTCTATCTTTAAAATAAATACACTAGAGATTCAAATCTAGCATATGAGACACATATAATGATTTTTGAAGTATAAGGAGGACTATCTCATAGGTTGACTAATAGTTTTTGATTTGATAAGTGTACTTGGTGATTGACATTCCTTTAAGAGAGTTCATCAAATCAATCATCACTTTTTCATTGATCATACACAAGCCTTAAGCTTGTGGACATATAATGAATCCCATCATTATAGTTTTCTATTAGATCACTTTAAGTGGATGATCATATGTTTCTTTGAGCAAGCATATAAAGACGAATTTTTAGAACACGGAAAAATACGATAAAACGGGTGACTTGGGTTGCAAACCAAGCCACCATAATCCAAAATACAACAATTGTTTAGAAAGGATCAAACATTTCCATGTCGAACACGGAAATCAAAAGGTTCTAAAAATCCGAAACATAAATTAAAATAAGACAATAAAAAGCCAAGCTTCATGGAAGCTACTCCTAGCTTCTTGATGATTTCTCAAGCTTGCTTTTCCTTTCCCTTGTCCTTGCTTGGTGGAGGCCCTATTTACAATAAAAGGGGATACATTATGACAACTTTATATCACAATACCATAGTTGAATTAGAAACATAAAAGAAAGGATAGTCATTTACCTACTGGAGTGATCATTCCAGCTTTGATGTCACCAAGATACTTGGAACAATTTCTTTTCCAATGTCCAACACCATTACAATAATGACATTTATAAAGAGGACCCTTCTTGATCTTGGAAGTGCTAGCTTCAAAAGTCTTAGCCTTGGTGAAAGTGGGAGCTTGCTTCTTACCCTTCTTCCCATTCTTCTTGAATTTCCCCTTGCTCTTGGTGCTTATGTTAAGCACATCCTTAGGCGGGTTAACATATAACCCCGTGTCTCTTTCGGCTTGCACAAGTAACTTATGCAACTCTTCAAGAGACACGTCCTTGTCTTGCATGTTAAAATTCACCCAGAATTGAACATATGCCTTGGCTTTGGATAAGGAGTGTAGAATCCTATCTACAATGAGCTGTTTGGGGATTTCAACCTTTTGAATCTTCAAAGTCTCGACTAGCTCCATTAAATTGAGCACGTGAGGGCTAACCTTTTGGCCCTCTTTAAAGTCGAGATCAAAGAATGCCGCGGCCGCCTCATATTGGACGATCCTCGGAGTTTGTGAAAACATTGTCACAAGCTTGGAATAGATTTCATTAGCGGTGCCCATTTTAAAGGCTCTCCTTTGGAGATCCGCCTCCATCGCAAAATTGCGGCGGACTCCTTGTGGTAAGCCTCATATGCTTCCCTAGTAGCGGCACTCGACCTAGCATTAGGTTCGGGTGGAGAGGCCTCAGTGAGGTAACGAAGCTTGTTGTCACCTTGGGCGGCTAATTTGAGTTGGGCATCCCAATCGGAGAAATTTGACCCACTCTTTTCAAGTTTACAACGATCCATGAAGGATCGGAGCTATGAAGTATTAGTGAGAGGTGTGGCGTTGGTGTTTGGAGTGGCCATTTGTTTTGAGAAATAGATGCGATCTACAAAACGCGAATTGAAGGAATAAAACATATGTCGTTTTCAAAATAATAATAACACTCGTAAAAACTTAATTTAAACAAGTTTTATTTCATTTATCTAGTGACCTCTACCCAACTTTGATAAATGATTCGAAGACCCAAATTCATATTAACTTAGGCATCGGTAAAGCCGAAAACAACCCTTATCAATATAACTCGATGGATTAACCTTTTAATCGATTCTACTTTTAGAACTCTTGGTCGATAAATTTACATTAAAAATTATCTTTAGCCCGAATTACATCCGGCAACCGTCGAGAATACTTTCGTTGAGTTCAACCCAAATTTCGAATAAATGTGTCCATGATCCAAATTTACATCAACTTGGGCATCGGTAAAGCCGAAAACAACCCTCATCTTTATAAATTCGGTGGGTAGACATTTATCACCCACTTCCCCTACGTAACAAGGTTTGTACCCCGGTAAAGCCGAGTGCACTCCCTCACGAAAAAGGTTTTCATGGTTTCTACTTTTTTGGTAAGGCTATGTCTCAATTGTTTATTTTAGCGAGAGGTCATGTCAATTTATTATCTATCACGTTTTAAGTGAACTAAAGCGGTGAACTACGATAATTATAATTGACACGGTCGATAAAATCGATTTAAATGATGACGCATGTTTTAGTTATGGCGATTTAGCGATGCATGCGACATATAAATAAAATGCAAAGCATAAATTAAATCCTAGTATGACATTCCTAAAATAGTAAATATAATAAACTATTACAAATTCGGAAACCAACTCCATTGGTCCCTTGAACTTCGGTTTTGGCACGCATCTCGAGGTAACACCGTCTTTAATGGATCGCCTTCTTGAGTGGCACCGTCTTCAAGGAACTCCGGAATAAATAAATTACATAACAAATTACATAATTTCCTATTATAAATTTGTAATTAAAATAAAATAAATCTATTAAATTACAAAACGGTGATACGAGATCACAATAATTTACAACCGAATCGATATTCCCATACATTTCGGGTAATACCAATTAAAAACTAAGGCCATACTAAGTAAAATTACATAATTAAAAAATTACATAAAATAAAATTATGACAATCATAAATAAAATGCAGCATTATAATATGTATGAACATGCCCAATTTTATGCTAAATCGCCTTTAAGGAGCCAATATCGTATATTAAACGGTTTTTACGGATTTGCGTGATTCAACCTTTTAAAATCACAATAAATTACATAAAATCACATTTATGTATTAGTTAATTACCCTAACCATCTTAGGACTCAAAATTAGTCTCCACTAACATATTGACAATAATTAACTTATATTTCTTAAAATTGTTCATAAATGGACTCAAAATTACAATAAAATGCCATAAACTTCAAATAAATCACAAAAATTTCAAATAAATTCAAAATTTGAAATTTTAAACTCATGAACATTCTGGAAAAAATACCATGACACTCATAATGTTCAAAAAACTTAGGTTAAAAATTTCGAAATTTATCGGGAAAAACAATGTTGCGGTTTATCGGATTTATCAATTATAATCATGAAAACATGAGAAAATTTATATTTATCAACTTTTCAATTTTAGATCTGAAATATATGATAAAATGCAAGATGTGACGTTTCTCCTTAGTCATGAAGTATGTTTTAGCAATTTATACGAATTAAAGTCATTATTTATGTTATTTTTCATCAAAAATTCATAAATCATGCATAAAGACTTCATTATAGCCAATTATTTTACACACATCTTGTAAAATTGCATGTGACAACATACTAAATTTCTATGACCAGATTCAAAATATTACTCATATTAACCTATTTTTCATTTAAATTCGATTTTTATCATGAAAAATCCATATTTCGAGCATAAGAACTCATAAAATTATGAAAAAATACAGGTCATCAGAATATAATATATGTGAATAAATATCCAAAAACCACTGGAAAAAACGAGGTTTAACTAATTTTAGTCCGAAAATGACATTTTTATCATAAAATCACATTTTAATGCCATTATTATATAAAATGAACAATAAAAAAATCCATAAGTTAACCAAATTATCCTAAATACATTTTAGGATCAGAAACTTTAACAGGCATAATTGATTTCGTGGTATATCGTAATAAACACAAATTTATAAGTTTTATTTGTTAATCGTATAACTCGGAAAAACTATAACCGATTTGCATGCAAATAACCTAAGGCTCTTGATACCGCTTGGTAGAAATCTATATCTCATAATACAACATATTCTTATAGGTTACAATTTAATTTAGTCATAAAATTAATTTAGATCTTATGCATGCAAACATGAATAAAGATAAAGAAGAAATCGTCATTCTTACAATAAAAATTTCGGATTATTGGGCACAAATGAGTTCTCCTACTCACTTGTTCTTGAGCTCTCCTAAAATTGGATGAACAAAGGATTCAAGTTTAGAATCTCTCCCAAGGAATAATACCCAAGATAACCTCTTAATAAAATTAATATTATTAATACTAGAACAATATTAATCTAAATAAAATTGACCCAAAAATATTGATTTTGGTCTCTTAATTTTCGGTTAAGAGAAGGGAAAAGAGAAGTAATTTTGTCTCTCTAAAACTCTATATTTTAGATGATAAAATGAATGAATTATACACCAAACTTTTGATGTAGTGTATTAGGTAAATAATAGAGAAAACCCTTTGGTCTTTTCCACAAGAAAAACCGGGTAGGGGAGGGCAAAAGGGGCAAATGCATGAGCAAGGTGTTCTTCACAAGAGTAACTAGGTATGCATGGCTAGTAATTAGGCAAAATGATTATGCTTTCCACTTAATTAATCAACACAATATTTATCCTAATACACCCTCTATTTCGGTCCATTTAAGATAAAATGGATTCCATTTTATCTTTGTCAATTTGTCACATGTCACAAGTCATGTAAAATTGTTATGCATTTTTAACATATTAAAAATCAACGCATTAATAAAAATATGTCATGTACAAAATCGACTTAGTAGTTCATAATTACTTGTACCAAAATAATTTATCAATTATAAATCACAACATCTTGTATTTATAATAAATTATTCATTCAAATGCAATTGTTTCCTTAAACAATATTTCATCTAAGTAATAAAACAATTCGATCACTTAGACCGAATCTTATTTAATCAAATTATAATGAGATACGTAAATACTACTTCCAAAATCGTCCGTCAATTTTAAGTAATTTAATTAACCTGTATCGTCATGCGATCAATTAAATAATCAATTAAGAGTGTTACCCTTTAGGTATGACCTAAGGGGAACAACTGATCACCACCGTCGCACGACAGTAATGTCAAACTCTAGTCAGCCAATCATTACCGATATGTGTGGACGGTGTGAAAAATATTACTTCCCAATTGTATTCTTAAAATGAGACTTAAACATGTGATCATCATGATCGACAGTTGTGATCGCATTATTGTCGGAGGACACATATTCCAACAAGTCCGACCACATATAAAATGCAACAGGAAAGCAAAATAGGAAGGAATTGACGGATAAAATGGCCACGAAACGCTACATTAGTATGTAAAATGGGTTCAATTAGGGGACTAAATGTGAGCAATTAAGAGTCACATCATTATCCATATCACGAGTACGTCACTTGAGAATACATGTGTCCTATTGTAACACCCTCATACACTAAGTGCCTTACCAGGACATCCTAATGCATGAAAATGCTACAATCTTGGTTACCCGAGGCAATGTATATCAAAAGGACCATAAAAGAACGTACTTTATTAAATAAGTTTAAAGCAATACATGTCCAAATCAAAACTGTCAAATGAAAATACAATTGTTCCAAAACTGCAAAACCAACTACATTAAGTAATCGTTTAAAGACACTGCGGAAAACCTCTAAACATCTCGTGGTGACTCAACCCAGCTATCTCATGCGCGTCCATCTTATACCCTTTGGTCTCTTGTGGCCTATACCGCCACAATTAAAGCAATATATTCCCCAGCTGCTACTACCACCACCTCGGCCACGCCCATAGGAGGCTCCACCACTAAACCAGGATCCCGATAAGTAAGCCCTCGCTTGGTTATTGTTGCCCCTCTTGTAACTGGACTGACCACTACCCTCACTCTCAACCTTCCTCTTCTCGGGACCTCTCTCCCTGTTCTCCTTGGCCATCTCGACCAACCTCTCAGCTCTCCCGGCTCGCTCATACATTTCCTTAACATCGGTAAGGACTCCTACAGGTAGATTCTCCATAATCTTATAAGTCAAGCCCTTCTCAAACCTTAACGCTAAGTTCTTCTGGTTCAACCCCATATCCTCTGCGTAATTAGACTTCTCATTAAACTTATGATAGTACTCAACCACAGTCATCTCCGGAGTCATTTTGAAATCATCAAACTCCTCTCTCAGCTTACTACGGACATGCTCAGGTACAAACTCTCGACGCATAACTCTCTTGAACTCACTCCAAGGTATAGCTGACTTCCTCTGTCTCACATACAGATCTAAGGCACTCTCACTTACCTTATCCCACCATTCTCTAGCCGTATCTCTAAAATAAAAAGTATCTTGTTCCACTTTGAAGTCCCCGGGGTAGTGAACCACATTCAGAGTATTCTCCATCTCCCTATGCCAATTGTCGAGCAAAATTGGCGCTCTGGTACCCATGTATTCATTTGGGTTGAAACGGGCTATGGTAGTACTTATCTTAGGAAAATCTACCCCAGCCTCTTTATCCTTCCCAAACTTCTTTAAGGCCTGAGTAAGCGCCTCTTGATGCATAAGAATCTTGGCTACTTCATCTATGCTCATCATCTCAGCCCTAGCATACAAAGCGGATCTTTTCGGCGGCATCTTTGAACTATATAAGAGAAGAGGTAAACATAAATATACATCCCATAACTTAAACACGTATATGACCTGAGCAGCTCACACTCGACCGAGCAACACACAAAACTCGATCGAGTTGAGGCCACTTGATTGAGTTGCCCACTTACCCGATCGAGTGTCTCGACTCAGAACCTGACCAGAAAGCATCACATAACCCACTCGATCGAGCCCCAAACTTACTCGAACGAGTAGCCCTCGCTCGATCGAGTCCCCAACCTACTTGATCGAGTGCCCAAAAACAGCAGCGATTGTTCAAAAATGTTATACACCCCACTCGATCGAGTCCCTCTCCTACTCGATCGAGTGCCCCCCACTCGATCGAGTCATGCTGTCTCGTAAGCTACCCTCATACCCAACTCAACTACTTTCCATAACAACTACATATATGTATGTATCTAAAACAACGCAACATTCTATTCACATGTTTCTAATAAGCCACATTAGAAATCAACATCATGCAATTCCGTTATTTATATCAACACATAATCATACAAACTACGCACCTTTCGCCACTACATCCTCCATTCTCCACATTCACTTATCCACCATTTCATACAACACAACATCCAATATAGATATGCAACATAACTTAAATAAACAAATAGCGATCCAATGACACACCCCATAGTGACCGGTTCAAATTTTTAGGACGTGATCGGGACTTTAGGACGTCTCCCAAGCCTTTACATTAGCTCCTAACAACTCCTACCCAGGTTCATTTTATTTTGACTCCCTGGATTCATTGGGTTCATTAGTTACAGGTTCTAAAATCGTCGCTATGATACCACTTTGTAACACCCCGAAACACTAAGTGCCATACCAGGACAATCTAATGCATGGAAATGCTACCATCTTGGTTACCCGAGGCAATGTATATCAAAAGGACCATAAAAGAACGTACTTTATTAAATAAGTTGAAAGCAATACATGTCCAAACCAAAACTGTCAAATGAAAATACAACTGTTCCAAAAGTGCTAAACCAACTAAAGTAATTAATCGCTTAAAGACACAACGGAAGACTTCTAAACATCTCGTGGTGACTCAACCCAGCTATCCCATGTGCGTCCATCTCACACCTGCTTAATAACTGCTCACCATCCCCGACTGAATCACCACAGTTTTCAAAACATTTAAACGGGGTCAGTTACTGATTACACAAAATACAATACAACAGATACAATACACAAATTACCCAATCTACATCACAACTGCACACACCTAACTACACACTAAAGTGTGTAGTCCTGCCAGAATACCCATCGCAACAGACATTCCTCGCCGCCAGTGGGGGAACGCATCCATTCCCACCTAAGCCCCGCTCATCTCATCCGAGCAATAACCCATGTTCCTTAATGTGCACATCCCCTCCTGTGGCGGGTTCCACAAAGGGCGAATCAAGGGCGTGAGGCCACTCCGGCAAGTGACTCCACTTAGCCGAGGACGCACCTCAAGATCCACAGACAATTATACAATCAATTATGCGACAACAACTCCAGCGCAAAACCAACATGTTATAGATCAACAGTAAAGACAACCACCAGATCAACCAATAACCGAGTAGGGAAACCCTACCAGGAATAAGCAATCACGAGATCATTACAAACAGCTAATCAATATCACTCCTCAACGAAACCTCCTCCAATAAGCATATAACCATACAATTACCATCTAATACAACATTATACTCCCAAAACCCCCAATCTACCCAATTAGGGTTTTAAACAAAATCAACGAAACGGTATAAAAATCATACAGGGAACTTACCCACGGCACGACGAACTCAACGGTGTAAAGAACACGATGATCCGACAATCAAAGCCTTTGGGATTTGATAATAACGCGAAGAAAAAAAGCAACGTAACTATTTTCTCTCTTGAAAGGTTTTGGAAAAAGGTAAAAGTGATAAAGAAGGTGACGGAAAGCTTTAAATACCCATCACGCGTTACTAATAAAACCCGGCTAAAATAACTCGCAAAACCAAACTCGATCGAGTGACCCTTACTCGATCGAGTCCCGAACTTACTCGATCGAGTACCCTTCAGCAGAACACTGTTTCGTAAACCAAACATACTTACTCGACAGAGTACCCATTGACATAGAAAACCGTAGTATTACACCTATCGTCATCGGGTGGCTGGCGGGATTTCTGTTAATTCCAATATCGACAGATATGGGTATCTATAGTGCCCCCACTTTGACTAAGGCTTGGATAAGGCAAAAGTCAAAGTATACCCCAAGTCTATTACCTGAGGATTCCGCGGATCGTTTATAGTCCATTAGACTTGCGTACATGAGTTCGACATCCATAAGAAGAAATTATACCTGAACTAATGGTTCTGGACGCCTCGATTTTTGCAAAGAAGGACCCAAATGATTTCCGGGATAGAGCTAGACGGGCATGAGATCCCCAAATGAGAACTTCCAACGGGAATGAGAGCCGAGATGTGAGAATCCCGAGTATAAGAACTTCAAGGTTGTGCAGAAATTTCAAATATGAGAATCCAAAATCTTAACATGGCATGAGAGCCCAAGTCTGATAATCTAAAACTTCAAAAGGGTGTGAGAACCCGAATATGAGAATCCTCGAGTGTAATAACTTCAAAATGATAGGGAAACACAAATATGGGAGCCAAAACTTTATCATGGTATGGAAACCCGGACCTGGGAGTCCGAAACTTCATAAATGGCATGGGAACCAGGATATAGGAATCCAAATCTTCATAAACGGTATGGGAACCCGGAATTGAGAGTCTAAAACTTCATAACGGTGTAGAAACTCGGACATGTGAGTCCAAAACTTCAAACTGGTGTAGGAACTTGGACATGGGAGTCCAAAACTTAAAACTGCTATAGGAACTCGGACATGGGAGTCCAAAAATTCATAACTTTAACACCCCTGATTTCCGGCTAAATTAAAACTAACTTTTACATTTAAAACGTGCCGAAATACAAAGATATTATCATTTATATTTAAAGTCTCTTATTACAAATCCATTTTAAAAGTAAATAATACAAATGAAACCAAAAACTTTACAAAGTATTAAAATAAAATCTTGACTTGAAAATTTCTTTAAACCGCAGTGGAAGACCTGAAAATGAAACTAGAAGACAGAAAGCAACTACCCCCATGACGAGTAGCCCCGAAGGGAGAAAATATGTCAGCCGAAAAGCTGAGTAACAGATAATACCTCAATATAAGCAGCTATGTTTTGGTCATGGTGTGGAAACATACACAGTTAAAAATAAAAATAAACACAAAGAATAATAAAAACACTCCCCCATAACTAAAATCAAACTCAAACGCAAACTTACTCCATAATATAATAGACATTCTCATCACAATAAGTAACTCACAATAAACAACACGACACCACCTGCAAAAACGACCACCACAACCCATTGCCACCCTAACCTCCGCCAATAACACCACTAAGATGACCTCCATACTCCACCCTAACCATACCCAGAACCATGTTGGGTTCACACAATCAAGGCCTCTGGTTTTGGGTCTCTTTCTCGGTCCAATAATAAACAACACAACAATAATTCAAATAATTTGAAATCCCAAACCCTACATTACCGGTCAACACCCTGGTCAACGCCGGTCATGGGTGGTCAACGACATCCCTTGGTCGAGTTTAGGTCAAAAGCAGGTCAATGGTCGAGTCTGAGAGGATTCTATAACCCTCTAATTATACTCTTTTAATTATTAATGTAATTTACTCTTTAAAATAGATGTTGATCTTATGCATGCATAACAAATTAAATAGATGAATAAAGAAAATGCTCCTTACATTAGTGAAAATGGTTTTAAGGGCACAAGTAAGAACACCTTTCTTACTTGTTCTTGAGCTCAAAATAAATGGATGATCCTCCTTGTCTCAATAGTGTGAGAACCTCCTTTTAATTGCACCAAGACAAACCCTTAATTCTAATTAATATATTAACTAGATATATATAATTAGAAACCATAAAATTAATCTTATTATTACCTCTATTACTACTCTTAGTAATTTGAAAATAAGATTTTGAACAATTTATTTTTCTAAAACTAATTTTAGAGAGATGGTGAGAGAAGTGAGAGATGTGAAAATGTAAGAATAAATTAGTGTAAAAATAAGAACAACTCTTATTGTTTTTAGAGGGGAGAAAACTGGTGGGGGGAAGGCCATAGAGCTAATGCATGCCCCTTTACTTTTTCTATTGTTCTTCTTAAAACAAACTAGGGTATAGTCTAGGATTAGATGGTGATCATTATAATTTTAACTATTAAAAATAATTAACCATATTAATCCTAAACCCCTCTAAAAGGAGTCCATTTTATTTTTGTCAATTGTCACTTTGTCATATAATGTGTAACATGTAACATGTAACATGTTATTAATAATATTAATGCATAATTAACAATTAAATACCATTACATATATTAATTTAATTATATACAACTATTGACTATTAATTCACAATTACATGTAAATAAATTGGTTCATGTTAATATAATCTACAACATATTGCAATTATAATTAACCGTTCATTCTTAATTTAATTGTTTCATAAACAAAGTTTTAGTAATACGTAACATTTTATTTACTAAAACGAATCTCATTTAATCGAATTACAATAAGATTGATATTCTTACTCACATATGTAAATTGTTCAATTTTAAGGAATTAATTAATCTGCATCATTATACAATTAATTAATTTATCTATTAAGGGAATTGTCCTTTAGATGTGACCTTAAGGGATCAACTGATCACCACCGTCAAACGACAGTAATGTCAAACTCTAGTAAGCCAATCATTACTGATTAATGTTGATCATTTGATGTATAAAAATGAATCATCCCTTTACGTATTCTTAACATGAGTTTTATTAATGTGATCGCACTATTGTTTAGGACACATTCTCTAACAATCTCCCACTTGTCCGAGACAAGTGTGCGTCACCAATTATCTTATCCTATTACTATCTCCCACTCAATGCAAGGTGTCATGCAGGTCGTCCTTGCAAGTGATCATATCAAGAGTGGGTTCCTCGATCTGGAGAGTAACTGTCTGACCGGAATTATCTACCATAGATACCTTCCGAGCGTGGCCGCGCATTTTCAGTTCACTACTCCTCGAGTGGCCCTGAGATTTTTAAATAACCCTGAAAAGGGGGTGGACAATTCCTATTGCACTATTCCCTTTATTTAGCCACAGCTCATCATAACCCAAAAGATGCCCATTTGACCTCATTTACGAAAGTCGTAGAGCATAGTTTAAAGTCACACAAAACTGTGCCAACTGGGGCGAACAGTCTCTAGTCTAAGAATTGACTCAAAAGAATACTATAGTAGCTCTTGCCACGACCAGGTTATATGAATTACCAGAACTCTATAAGCGGTCAGTGCCCGACAGAGTGTCCCTTACAGTCTACCTATGTGATCGACTAGTCATCTCTTATTACCCTATGACACTTAAACATGCCATCAATCGCATCACACTCTTGTCACTTGGAGACGTCACCTCATATAAGTGACTAGGGGCCAATACTATGTTAATCCAGTTCACTTAAATAGGGTTCAATATTATCTCGACAACCTGGAAAACAAAGTATTATAAGAAAAGAGTTTTTGAATAAAACTCAAACGATGAATGTATTATCACATATGTAAAATTGATACAATATCAATTACTACATAATCTATAATCCATACTTACTATTGTATACAACTATAAATCTCAACTCAGTTGAAATAGCATGACTTATCATGCTAAGCCTATGAGAAGGCTTTGGTTAGTAAGTCTTAGCAACACATTGCACTTTCCCTAACCTTATTATATACTTTTTCCCTTGTTATGTATAATCTTTATTATAAAACATTTGAGTACGTGAATAGATCCAATCTGGACATAGGCTTGTTAGCCATGGAATAACCTCCCACTGATCTCACAGTGAGTAGGGATAGGACCTTCGGTTATTGGAACGAACTACCATAGTTCCTCCAATTCACAAAACCTAATCCTAACATTATCCTCTCCTTCTTGCATATCTCTTTACTGCAAGTGTACTCAATTTCTGTTGTATATATCTTATTGTTCAACTACCTAGAACGTTTGTAGTCGATGTTCTCCTTAAATAATATAGCCAAGATAGTTCTCTAACCACCCTTATGTGTTTAGAATGTGGTTTTTGTGTAACTCCTTGCACACAAATCCATTAATTATTTCTACACACTTATCCTCTCTTATCTATCACTATAGATTCGGATACTAAAGATGTCTTGCACCTCTTCCTAGTCTCCCGATCACTTCTTCACGGAAGAGAGTATTGGCCCATCATTCTCAATGAATAATATGTTATCTACATATGAGACATAGAAGACATATCATTAGTGCTTCTTGAGTACTAATGGATAGACTATATGGCTATATAGTGACTTTCACATAAATTCGATTTATAACTTATCATCATACTCTAAGTATACGAATTATAAGAATGGCGATACATCTTAACTTAATGAATTAATCCCGCAGCGGATGCAAGTGGATTTAATTTCTATACGTTCAATACCTTTGAACATGTCTAGACTCTTATCAATATAAGAATATTCATTTAACTCTAATATCCTCTTGGAACTATCTTTATAGGTCTGGATACCTTAGAGATGTATTATTCCTCTCCTAAGTGTTTCATCATTCTCAATGATCAATATGTCGTTTACATATAAGACTATTACCACCACCTTACTCCCATTAAACTCCATGTATAAACAGAACTACTCAACAACTTGAGACATGTTTATCACATGATCAAAACATACAATTCAACACCTTAAATTCTACTTAAGATTTCTTCTTAAGTTTGTATCCTACCTTAGGATAGTTGCGATTTACAAAACTCATGCGAGATGATTTTAAAGTCCAACTATATCAAATCATATCCGAATACAATGAAACGTTGTTGTTCCATGCAAAACCCTTTGCCACCAACCAACCAAGCTAAATAAACATTTTCATGTTTATGCTCATTTCGGACTTTTGCGGAGTTGAAACTAGATAAAGCATATTAATAAGTTACAGGTTTGTTACTTTCAAAAATAACATTGCTCATGTCTACTTTGATTTCGAAGAAATAATTACTGATTTTGACCAAGAAGGAACATCTTCCCACGTCTTATTATTAGTTTGTGGCTCTTAAACATTTTCTCCCACTCTGTCTATAAGAAACAATTCTCTTTTCTTTCATAGACAGCATCACGAGCCACAAACCCTTTGTTTTCGTGATCATGTAGGAAGAGAGACCACATTTTCACCATCGAAACAAGCTACAATTTAGGTACCATGCCTAACCATATCTCATATGAAATGTAGATGATTACTTTAATTATTTTTTGTTTTAGTGGAAATCACACTCCTTTTGGTGCATATAAAAGTCTTCCTCTTATTATTCCCTATTTTAACAAAGTCTTAATACTTTGGTTTCATAATCTCTAGTTTTTGATACTTTTAAACATTCATTGAACTTATTCAAAGAATTTCTCGTCTTACCTCATTTAGTGGATACCAAGTATCTACCTAATTCGTTGGCAAAAAAGATATGAAGTAGTAACCTTTTCTGATTGAAATTGTATTCGACCATACACTTCAAAGTGCAAATAGGGCGAATATCTTGCTCTATTCATAATTCTTTTCTAGAAAGAAGTCATGAATTAATCTTGTTTTGAATACAAGATTCGAACACACCAAGAGATTCCCAATCAAATGGTTTGGGACACTAGTCTAAACTAGTTTCTAAATGCAATTTTCAATCAAGAATTGATAAATGATTGGGGTCACCAACTTAAGTCTTGCATATATGACATTTATTTTTAGATTGAATATAATTACCTTGACTTGTATGGTCTCACCATAAACTTAATCGTGGTATATATAAGGGCACAATGCTTGTTTTAATTGCACAACTGGGAAACCCTTTGCCTTTTATACAAAAAACTTGAATTATATTCATATCTAGAATTGGTGTACTTCATAACAATTATTGAGGTACATTTCTAAATACAAAACTAAAATGAGTACACTACAACATTCATATGTTTATGGATGAAATGACAACTACCCTAGTTCCATTCATGCAAATTTCTGAACTTATTCTTCCTAGTGGTCGTACGATTATTCAATGTTATTATTCTAAGGATTTACAAAACCCTTATATTGTGTTTTGAACACATCCTCCACTAAATACCCATTTAGAAAGGTGGTTTCGACATCCTTTTGCCATATTTCATAATCATGACATGTGGCAATTTCTAACATGATTCACAGATTTGTATCAAATATGCATGACGTGATAATTCGCAAGAATGCAATGTCAATGTCATTGATATTCAATAAGGAATATGTTGGAGTCACACGACCAACTTCCTTGATCTTTACTTATTTGGGGCTTGTATCTATTTTAGTGTCTAACACCTTCTCTTTCGAGCCTAGTTCTATCCTTAACAATTAAGATAGGTACTTACCTCTTATTGCTCCCACTAACTTTAAGAATTTCCATTTGATGAAGACTTATCTTCATATAAATTCCTAGTTAATCCTTCACAAGGGTTACCTATATTGTGGTATTTGGTTAATCAAAATGTTTAACAAATCAATTTACCAATTTTACATTGTCATGTTCTTAACAACTTAAGTGCTTGATGACAAGTGTTTAGGTTGAGCAATAAGACTTTTGAACAATGGAGGCATAGAAGAAACTATCAAAACATATTTTTACCAAGTACTATTTCTATTCATATTCTTCATAAGAGATTATAGGTATGTAAGGAATTTAAGATGTTAATCTTATATTTGCATAGGACGATTCCTATCAAGTTCTATGGAATAGAACGATTCCTATGAATCTAGTCCACAACCTATGATACAGTTCATTTTAGAAAGAGATTCTTTGTCGGTATTAATAGTGGTTTAATGGAGATTCGTGTTACAATGGAATTGATATCGTATATTAATAGGAGAAATGATAAAGAACAACATAAAACAACGAAATAGTGGGAAAAGAAACATTCATCGTTAATATATGAAAACATTTTAGCATGTTTTAGCATTTATATAATGACCTCTACACAATTATATAAATGATTCCGAGATCCAAATCCATATTAACTCGGGCACGGGAAACCGATAATAAAACTCGGTGGGTTAACTTCCATAACCGATTCTACAGTTAGAACTCTCGGTCGATGAAATTACATTAAGTTCATCTTTAGCCTCGGTATATAAGACTAGTCTTCTTGTCCCGTAAAGACCAGCCAAATTTCGCGTGTAATAACTTGTTATTACCCCACTTACCCGATGAAAAATGAATGTACCACGAGAAACCGAATCTACTCCAAATGTCAAAGGGATTCATGGGTCCTACTATTTGGAAAGGCTAATCTCAATTTTAAATATGTGAAAGGTCTTGTCGATTTATTATCTATCACATTTATGTGAACTATATTAGTGAATTACGATAATTATAATCGCCACGGTCGAAAAACGATATATATATATATATATATATATATATATATATATATATATATATATATATATATATATATAAATGCATGTGATGTTATGGCGATTTGGCAATGCATGTAATATATAAAGAAAAATGCAAAGCAATAAATAAATTTCCTAGTATGGCCTTCCTAAAATAGAAAATCTAATATTCTATTACAAATTCGGAAACCAACTCCATTGGTCCCTTGAACTTCAAGTGACACGCATCCCAAGGAAACACCGTCTTGATCGGACTTCCTTTCCGAATGGCTCCGTCTTTAGGAAACTCTGGAATTACAAAATAATAATAAAAATATATAGCTATTCCTATTATAAATTTGTAATAAAAATTTAAATCTATTAAATTACAAGACGGTTATGCGAGATCACATTAAAATTACAACTGAATCGATATTCCCTTTCATTACGGGTAATACCAATTAAAAACTAAGGCCATACTAAGATAAAATTACATAATTCAAAATTACATAAATAAAATATGACATTCATCAATGAAATATGAAGCATTATAATATTTATATAACATGCCAAATTAATGTGCCAAATCGCCCTACTTAAATCTTATATCGTATATAATCCGGTTTTATGGAAATTTGCGATTTTCAACTTATTAAAATCACAAAATAATACTAAAATCTAATTTTATTCCAATTTAATCACCCTAACATCTTAGGACTCAAAAATTAGTCATTACTCAATTTTTGACAATAATTCAACTTGATTTAACATTCATGCTCATAATAGACTTTAAAATCATAACCTTTTATGAAATAAATCCAAATTAAATTACAATAATTTTAAAATTAGAATTTTAAATTTTTGAACATTCTGGAATAATTCCATAACACTTATAATATCAAAAATTAAGGTTAAAAATTTCGAATTTATTTCGAGAAAAATATAGTTGCTATTTATCGGTTTTATCAAATAAAACATCTAAAGCATACGAAAATTAATCTAATCAAATTTCTTACTTTCGATCTGACTTTTGAGATAATTATGCAATCTAAAATAATTTTCTCATGCCATGTATTTTATTTTTTCTATTATTGCTAAAATAGTCATTATTTATGTCATTTTACACTAAAAATTCATAAATCATGCAAAATGAATCAAGTTTTTCTAAAATTTTACAACCACTGAGTAAAATGTGCATGTGACAATATATTAAAATTTCATGGCCTGTTTCAAAGTTTAACTAATTTTAACCATTTTACCTCCATTTATGTCATTTTTATGTCATAAAAATTATAAATCATGCAAAATAAATCAGATTATACGAAATTTTACATACAATAAGTAGAATATGCATGTGAGGTCATATAAATATTTTAAGGTCAGAAACAAAGTTTAACTATTTTTAGCAATTTAAATACCATTTTATACATTAAAATGTAATAAAATTACTAAAAATCATTAAAATAAGCCAAAAATTACTATAAATCATCAAAATTACCTAAATATATTTTAGGACTAGAATAATTAACATCAAAAATAATTTCGTGGTTTAATCATATAAATCACAAATTTCTAGTTTAAATTTAGTCGGAATAACTAAGCCGATTATGCATTCAATAACCTAAGCTCTTATACCATTTGAAAGGATTCTATAACCCTCTAATTAAACTCTTTTAATTATTAATCTAGTTTAATCTTTAAAATAGGTGTTGATCTTATGCATGCATAACAAATTAAATAGATGAGTAAAGAAAATGTTCCTTACATTAGTGAAAACGGTTTTAAGGGCACAAGTAAAACACCTTTCTTACTTGTTCTTGAGCTCAAAATAAATGGATGATCCTCCTTGTCTCAATAGTGTAAGAACCTCCTTTTAATTGCACCAAGACAAACCCTTAATTTTAGTTAATATATTAACTAGATATATATAATTAGAAACCTTAAAATTAATCTTATTATTATCTATATAACTACTTTTAGTAATTTGATATAAGATTTTGAACAATTTATTTTTCTAAAACTAATTTTAGAGAGATGGTGAGAAAGTGAGAGATGTGAAAATGTAAGAATGAATTAGTTTAAAAATAAGAACAACTCTTATTGTTTTTAGAGGGGAGAAAACCGGTGGGGGGATGGCCATAGAGCCAATGCATGCC
The DNA here is from genome assembly GCF_048544455.1 of Silene latifolia. NCBI lineage: Eukaryota > Viridiplantae > Streptophyta > Magnoliopsida > Caryophyllales > Caryophyllaceae > Silene > Silene latifolia. The sequence continues at coordinate 88,923,980 of NC_133534.1, forward strand.
CCTTTACTTTTTCTATTGTTCTTCTCAAAACAAACTAGGGTATAGTCTAGGATTAGATGGTAATCATTATGCTTTTACCAATTAAAAATAATTAACCATATTAATCCTAAACCCCTCTAAAAACCAGTCCATATAGATAATATGGAGTCCATTTTATTTTTGTCAATTGTCACTTTCTCATATAATGTGTAACATGTAACATGTAACATGTTATTAATAATATTTATACATATTAAACAATTAAATTTCATTACATATATTAATATAATTATATACAATAATTGACTAGTAATTCACAATTACAAGTAAATAAAATGGTTCATATTAATATAATCTACAACATATTGCAATTATAATTAACTGTTCATTCTTAATTTAATTGTTTCATAAAAAAAATTTTAGTAATATATAACATTTTATTTACTAAAACGAATCTCATTTAATCGAATTACAATAAGATTCATATTCTTACTCACATATCTAAATTGTTCAATTTTAAGGAATTAATTAATCTGCATCATTATACAATTAATTTATCTATTAAGGGAGTTGTCCTTTAGGTGTGACCTTAAGGGATCAACTGATCACCACCGTCAAACTCTAGTTAGCCGATCATTACTGATTAATGTTAATCAATTATTGTATAAAAATGAATCTCCTTTTACGTATTCTTATCATAAGTTTTAATAATGTGATCGCACTATTGTTGAGGACACATTCTCTAACAGGGTCAACATATTATTTTATTAATTTAATTATAAGAAAGAGTTTATGAGACGGCTACCTTAAGACGGTTGTAAGATAGATGTAAAGCTCCCTTTTTCTTCTTATTTTTCTCTCTTACTTTCAGGTGTGATTTATGTGAATACAAGTGACCCAAAGAATAGCTAGAGGGTCCTATTTATACTAGTAGAAGGTAGGTGGAAGAACCTTCTAGGCTCTCTCCTAATTTTATTATGTCATATTATAATATTGTATAAATACCATATAAATACTGTATATAATATGTATCACCTTATTAGTTGTATAATATCGTCACCACAAATATCTATGTAGTATACGTCACATCCCATGCATCTTCCGTCATATTTTAACATTTATTATTTTATTATTATTATACGCGTCTTATAAATTACTCGTTAAATAAATACAAAATACATTTTTATAAAACGCATTTTCATAAATTCTTGTTGACTAACCTTTGATGAGTCTCTAAAATACAGGGTATTACAGTCTTTCCTCCTTAAAAAGAACTTCGTCCTCGAAGTTCACCAAACTACCTATCACAAATGCTAACATAAGATCTTTCCCTCTGGCAAATTACTACATAATTAGCGGGTATTACATCCTACCTCTTTTAAAACAAACTTCGTCCCGAAGTTGAACACAATTATATCAAGAACAACTAGCTACTTGACATAAACTAATCTACTTATATCGACAACAACTAACTACAACTAATTGTGCGCTTCTACACCCTCGAAAAGAAAGAGTTACGTCCCCGTATCTCCATCTTACTATAACTCATCAAGAAACTATCATAACCAAGCCTCACTGTACTCATAGGGTCAACCCTAGACATGAACAAGAGAGAATAACTATTGCAACACAATATAAGGTAAAATCCCATTCTTATAAACATATATCATAAAACATCACTCCAATCCACCCTATTCAATCCAATACATTTATTAACATTTCCACCTCCCAGTTACTAGCTACTAGTTCAGGTCAAGAATTAGGCCCATGGATACAACACTCATTACTAAACTCTTATCATTATAACTGTTTTCATAACATTTCCGACTAAATCACATCTTCCAGCAACAATACAGTTATATGACCAACAATAACGACATCAACTCCTCCTAAGCAACAATAAGAACTCCCAACAAATATGTCAACCAATTAGACACCAATGTGATCCATACCGTAGCCAGGAAAAACAAGAAAATTACGACAATAACATGAGCACAATCATACATATTACTACACATCCTTGTAACATCAATCATGCCGTAAGATTAACGAATACCGAACGAACCCATTTCCCTCTCTAGTCTCCCTAGAAGAATTAGGTAACCCGCCAACTCAATTAGACATCACTATGGTCATATAAACATACTTATGACATGTGAACACCAATATGCAACCTCATAATAACTTTGTTTAATTAAGATTCATGTTTAGGCCATTCAACATTACTCATATTATCATTCTAGCAAGATTATCAACCAAGACATTCATTTTTCATCTCATATCAAGGCATATATCTAATGACCCTTATATTAACATCATGTGAGAACATAGTGGAAGAACATTAACAAGGTTCATTAAATAACAAACGATTTATTAAAACTTTGGCATAAAATTTTACATTTTCAAAAGTCAGAAATTATGCTGTAATTTCCAAAATCACAAATAAATAACCGTTCAACTATTTCTTAATTTTTTATAGTTTTTAGAAAGTACAAAGAGTTAACAATGCATGTGAACAAAAAAAATCAAGTCCAAAGATCAAAAGGTCAATTTATAAAGATTTTTACAACTCTATTGGCCCAAACGGAAATTTGTCAGCAGATTGTTGTAAACTTAAGTGAACTTGCAAAAATCACCATTAAGTATTAAAACATCAAGAATTAACGTGGCTTATACATTTGAAAACATATGTAAGTCTTTTACACATCAATTGGAATCATGTAAAAATTATAAGTACAAACTAAATGAGAAATTTTACAAATTCGTTGGTCGAAAACTTAACTGCACATGAATACTATGACCACTGTCCATTAAACCATTTATTATTCCTAAACCATACATGGCCTAAGCATAAAACCAACGGCATATGAAAGCTGACTCATGAGGCTAACATGAATAAAAATTTCGGCCAGAGATGATAAATAGAGAGTAAATGGAAGCTATATTAATTAGGAGTAAAATCAGACAAAACAAGTTTCAGCACTATGTCACCCTTTTCCTAAGTCTCAAGCTCTTATAGGCACACTACACATACTAACCCATCCCAACTTGAATCTCACACTCCGTACATATCTAAGCATCTATCTTATTTTGTTCCTCATGTCACAACCTCTCCTTCACATTCTAATCACAATTATTTTAGAAAGAAAACATGCAAGTAAATAGTGCTTCTCATTATTATAACGATATTATATGAACATGGCTATGGGAAAACATGTACCGTAGATCTCTAGACATGAATTCTACTTCACAAATCATAGCATCCAAACATCCATATCACAATTCATGCTCATACTGATACTCAAATTCAATTCAAAATATCTCATAAGGCAACATGCACATAATTCTCAATCATTTGATAGTTGATCTCAACTGCTCAATCATTTCAAGTCACATCCATTTTTACATACCTCGTAATCTTTCATCCTGCAATGAGGTTAGTAAATAATAATTAACTACCCACTCTCTTATTATTTCCCGTGGTGACCGGTTCAAAACTAAGAGGGCTAGGATACGAATTAAGGCGTGCTTCTTAACCGCATTAGGGGCTGCTAACAATTTCTACACGGGATTCATTTTATTTAGACTCATCCTACGTTCATCGAGTTCATTGGTTTAGGCCTGAGTATCGTTCGCTCTGATACCAATTGTAACACCCCTGATTTTCGGCCAATTGTTACAGAGATATTATAATTAATATACAAAGTCTCTTATTACAAATCAATTTTAAAAGTAAATAATAAAAATGAAGCGAAAAACTATACAAAGTATTAAAATAAAATCTTGACTTGAAAATCTCTTTAAACCGCAGCGGAAGACCTGAAACTGAAACCAGAAGACAGAAAGGAATTACCCCCATGACGAGTAGCCCCTAAGGGAGAAAAGACGTCTGCCGGGAAGATGTGTAACACATAATACCTCAATATAAGCAGCTTAGTTTTAGTCATGGCGTGGAAACATACACAGTAAAAAATAAAAATAAACCCAAAGAATAATAAAAACACTTCCCGTTAACTAAACTCTAACTCAAACTTACTCCATAATATAATAGACACTCACATCCCAATAATTAACTTACAACAAACAACACAACACCACTTGCAAAACGACCACCACAACCCACAGCCACCCTGACCTCCTCCAATAACACTACAAACATGACCTCCATACTCTACCCTAACCCTACTAAGAACCTGGTTGGGTCGAGACAGTCAAGGACTCGGGTTTCCGGTGTCTTTCTCGGTCCAATAATGGACAAAACTATTATAATTCAAATAATTTGAAACCCAAACCCTACCCTACTAGTCAACGCCCTGGTCAACGCCGGTCATAGGTAGTCAACGACAGCTCAAGGTCGAGTTTAGGTCAAGGTTGGGTCAATGGCCGAGTCAACATATTATTTTATTAATTTAATCATAAGAAAGAGTTTATGAGACGGTTACCTTAAGACGGTTGTATGATAGATGTAAAGCTCCTTTTTCTTCTTATTTCTCTCCCTTACTTTTAATTGTGATTTATGTGAATACAAGTGAACCAAAGAATAGCTAGAGGGTCCTACTTAAACTAGTAGAAGGTACGTGGAAGAACCGTCTAGGCTCTTTCCTAATTTTATTATGTCATATTATAATATTGTATAAACCACATATAAATATTGTATATAATACGTATCACCTTATTAGTTGTGTAATACCATCACCACAAATATCTATGTATTATACGTCACATCCCATGCATCTTCCGTCATATATTATCATATAATATTTTATTATTATTATTCACGTCTTATAAATTATTCGTTAAATAAATATAAAATACATTTTTATAAAACACATTTTCATAAATTCTTGTTGACTAACCTTTGACCAGTCTCTAAAACCCGAGGTACTACAATAACGGTGTAGGAACTCGGACATGGGAGTCCAAAACTTCAAACTGGTGTACGAACTCGGATATAGGAGTCCAAAAATTATAATGGCATGGGAGCCCTAAACGTTGTAGACGGTCTAGGAACGTGGCCATAGGAGTCCAAAACTTCTGAATGGCTGAAAAATCCGAGCATGGGAGATTGAATCTTCAAAAAGTTGCGGGAACCCGGAGATAAGTAGGTTTGGGAACCCGAGGTAGGTATGTGAACCAAGAAAAAAAAATCATCATTTCATTATTCTATCATCGTTTCTATGAACCTTTGTGTTTTGAACCTCGACATTCAGAACCTCCTTTATTTTGAACCTTGACGTTTTGAGCTCGACATTTTGAACCTCGATATTTTGACCTCGGCATTTTAAACGTCATCGTTACATTAATTGCATCAATGGTGGGTTGAGCCTTATCCTTAGGCGCCTATGTATCCGTTTGTGATGGAATCAAACCCGCATCGTAGTTCGGCAAACATGGCCTTGGTATTCCACAAAATTCTTTTTCATTTTGATTCAAAGTTAGGTTGACCCATGTCCTTAGGCACCTAAGTATCCGTTTTGACGGAATCAAACCCGCATCGTATTTCGACAAACATGGCCTCGGCATTCCGCAACCCTCGGCCGAAAACGGAGTTTTCCAATAGGAGGTTGCCGTTATACACTGGAGATACATCTCCCATACTATCGATTCCTGAACCCGAGCAACGTTACCTTCTGTTTTCTAAATCGAATATCAATATCGACTGCATTATCCCTGCCGGGGTACATTTCCATTTGTGCTCCGCTGTGGAGCGATTCAACTGCTTCTTTTGTAATACGTTGTGGATCACCTTGCTCGACGGAGAACTCTCCTGTTCAAAATGGTCTCTGAAGCAATGGCTTAGGAGCCCCCAGTTGCAATAAGTTCTAAAGTCTCCGACTTTAGAGCCCCCAATTGGAGCATATATGCATATATGATATCAATTCAAGAACATGTAATTCCCGTGACATTTCGAAATTTTGAAATCATGGATAGGCGTCCGGCGCGAAACGTAAACGTTTGAAAATAAATGGGTCACCAACCTGATCTTTGAATGTCTTATGAAATGGGTTAACTAACCCGCAAACATTTGAAATGGAGCTTTTTCCCAGTCCAACATTTCGAAAATAATTTTGAAAAAAAGTTTTTGAAATTTCACATTTTAACATTTTGAATTGGATGGGTAGACACGACCTGACTTAAACATCCGACCTGTAAACAAACATAGAGAGGGCATAGCCCACTACCTACAAATAAAAAATCTAAAAGTGTGTACGGGTCTTTATTTAAACATCGACTCGTCGGGAGTACGACTCTTCAACTATTGCTTCTGAATGGTTAACTTCTCGCGCGTGAACCTTTACAAACACTGCTTGACGAACCTCTCCAACCATCGCTTCTGAATGGTTAACTTCTCAGGATAAACCTCTTCAAACACAACTTGATGAACCTCTCCAACCATCGCTTCTGATTGGTTAACTATTCAGGATAAACCTTTTCAAACACTACTTGATAAACCTCTTAAACCATCGCTTATGAATGGTTAACTTCTCGGCTACTGCCACTCGCATAAAAAGACAATGACCCAAATTTGACCCTCTATAGCTAGCACTGAGAGTTCTGCTGCTATGGCCCAAACTCAAACTACACCATCATTAATTGTTCTCATTGACAATGGATTCTACACCATCATTACTACACCATCATTGATTGTTCTCATCGAGAACAAGTTCTACGCCATCATTGTTTGTTCCCTCGAGAACACCATCATGAATTACTACACCATCATTGCTATACCATCGTTGGTTGTTCCCTCGAGAATAGAATTTACACCATCATTCATCGTCCCGCTTGGGTACAATATCTACACCATCATTCATCATTATTATTGGGAACCGTCGTCTACACCATCATTCGTCTTTCACCTCCGCCTTCTCTCTCTTCAGCAGGTTTTCATATCATTTTTGCCTCCGCCTTCTATCTTTTCAGCGGGCTTATTCATTTTTGCCTCCGCCGTCTTTCTTTTCAGCGGGCTAATTTATTTTTGCCTCTGCCTCCTTTCTTTTAAGCGGGCTAATTTATTTTTGCCTCTGCCTCCTTTCTTTTCAACAGGCTTTCATCTTTCGGTCAAATGGACCCAACATTCTGCATAGGGGACCAAGCATCTTTTGCAAACATCATCATATAGAACTCATTACGAGACTTGACAACTAGTTATCGTGAATCTACATCTTCATCCTAGCCTAAACCGAGTACTAAGACTGACACAACATAGGTGTCTTCATTTGGACTTTGGTTAAGACCCGTATAAAATCAACAAGACACATCGTGGGTGGGTGGATTTAATCCCTTATTTTGAAGGACTGCTTACGTATTCGCGTGGAGCAAAATAAAATCCGACGTAGTTCGATGAAGGTGCATAAAATAGTAATTTTGTGGGTAACACTCCCAGGTTTCACCTAAGACATCGTACTCTATCCCGTCCTAGCCGGTAAGGTACTGTCAAATCCCGTGTCCAGGGTTGGTGTAGGAGGCTGTTATTTTCTGGGATGTGGAGCTTAGCAACAAAGGCTTGAATAGTGGACTGTCATTCTTAAGGTTCATTTTCTGGTGCTTAGGCCGGTGGCTTATGGCTTACATTGTAGTTGGACAAGGTGTCTCGGGTTTGACGAAACCCGAGTGCAAATGGGTTGGTAAAACAATGTGGATTTAAATTTCCATGTCTGGACCCTAAAGGCTGGGTGTAACAACACGAGGCCAATGATTCTCAAAATTCACAACTATCCCCATGTAACTATCTCGAGAAGGACTTATGGGTAGAGTGGTTACTTCGTACGGTTTTGGGCTTCGCCCATTGAATTTCAACTACGGGTACTTGGCTTTACTTCTGGCTTCTGTAACTCCGTCATTCAACCACAAGCGTTCTGTAATTTCATCATCTTTTCTATTTTTTTTTTTCCAGTTTTTTTCTGTTTTTTTTTGTGGCTTTTTTCTCTTCTTTTCTCTTCGGATTTTTTTCTTATTTTTTATATCGAAACAACACTTTCGGTTGCAACATGATTCAAATTGAAACATTTGGGTTTCGCCAATCGATTTGGGTTTGTACTAGCATTCCTTGTTAGAATAGATTGGCAGTTTTCTCTCTTCAAGAGGGGTTTTTCTTATGGGGAATGGGCTTAATTTCCTTCGTTAACACGGGAACAAAGAGCTAGTCTAGGTTCGTCATGGAACCATCTATTGGGCTTGTCTTGAGCAGAGGTTTTGATGGAGGTTTACTACTGCCAGACATGAAATATAGCTAAAGGGAACAAACACAGGATCCTAAAGTACCCTACCATTTACAACGGAATACATATTTCTATCCAAGGGCACCCTTCGAGTGCGTTGTGCATTTTTATTAGTTTGATAATGGAAACGGGGTTGAAAAAGGGATCAATTTCACTAAAATTGAAACGGTGTTTCATATGGTTGCAGGAAAAACAAACCTTAGAGTCGACACTGACTAAGAGTGGAATACAAATTCCGACACATAATCATCAGCCTCGGTTTTGAACATTCCTTTCTTCAAGAGTCGACTTAGATGCTCGGTTTGAAAAAGTTGCCCACTTTTGCAACTCGATTTTGACTTTCGGAAAAAACTATGTGACTCGGGGTCAGGAATCGATATGAATTTTAAAGTTATTTGTAGATCGAGAGAGGTTTTGTTGGAGTGAGTGTCCTCCACAATAGTGCGTCTACATACTAAATCTCGTACAAGGAATATCAGGGATTTATATTATATATATATTTGTCAGCAGGTCAACTTTAATCGGTATTGATTGGCTTACTAGAGTTCGACATTACTGTCGTGTGACGGCGGTGATCAACTGATCCATTTAGGTCACACCTATAGGATGATGCCCAAATTGATAGACTAATTAATTATATAAGATATAGTATAATTAGTATCTTGTATATATTAACTTTTATTAATGTAACACCCCCATACTCCAAGTGCCTTACCAGGACCACTCAGGTATAAGGACGTTACCATCTCGGTTACCCGAGGCAATGATAATCAAATAAACAATAATGAAACGATATTTAAATAGTAATACTTTAGCGAAAGGGTACAATCCAAAAACCAAACCAAATACTAATACATGTTCTCAAAATGGTCATCTCTTTTGAACTAATCGAAATGTATATGAAAAGCTCTTTGAACTACAGCGGAAGACTTCTATCATCTGATCGTGGCAATCCCAGCTATCCCAGTACTCATGTCATACCTGCTCAATATCTGCTCACCATCCCCGAATGGATCACCGCAGGTTTTCAAAACATTCACCGGGGTCAGTACTATTTACACAAGAGGTATAATCAACAATACAGTAACCAACACAACTCAAACAATCATATATGATCAAGCACTCCACTCCATCTCCGTCTCCGACTGTCCACTGGACCAGCCCTGCCAGTGGGGGACCGCAGCCGTTCCCACCTAAGCCCCGCTCATCATACCGAGCGATAACCCTGTCCCATTAATGTGCACATCCCCTTCCGTGGCGGGTTCCACGAAGGGCGAAGCTAGGGCGTGAAGCCACTCCCGCAAGTGACTCCACTCAGCCGAGAACGCATCTCGAGAACCACAGACAAACAATCACAATCACAATCACTACATCGTTTGAATCAACCAATTATACTAATTACAGCACAACACCACACCACATGTAAGTAATACTGAGTAGGGAAAACCCTACCTGGAAAGCACAATTGTCAGACGATCTCACAGCTGAAGTCAAAAAGCTTCCTCTACGAATCCTCCTCCTAATTATACAAGCACATAATTACTACTATGTACATAACACAACAAAATCCCCAATTCCCCATATTAGGGTTTAACTAACTTTGACGAAATACAATAAAAACGGTATAAAGGTCTTACCCTTGACGCAAGGATTACAACGGTGTAAAGACAAGTGAAATCCGACCTTCCGAGCTCCGGAATTTGTTAACAATGCGATTAAGGTGATGAACGTAGTTTGCTTTCTCTTCTCACAGTGATTTCGGTTTTAGAAAAGTAATTAGAATGAATGACGAAAAGATTATATACCTTAATCGCATAATTAACAAAGCCCGAGAAAACAACCCCTGTAAACCGGCTACTCGATCATGTAGCCCAGGTACTCGATCGAGTACCCCCCCCTGCTCGATCGAGTATCGCAGTTACTCGATCGAGTATCGCAGTTACTCGATCGAGTACCCAACAGGTCAGAAACTATTTTATTTCGCAAAACTCCCTTACTCGACAGAGTAAGGCCTACTCGATAGAGTACCCCAAGACTCATAAATTTGGAGTATTACAGTCTTCCCTCCTTAAAAAGAACTTCGTCCCCGAAGTTCACACCAACACAAAACAAAGGCTCACACTACCACACTCCCGACTCAACAATCGAGACAAACTCAATATAAAACTTGTTACTAACTCAAACTCAACCCGACTCAACGACAACAACTATACCGACACAACATAAAAAGGGGATAAAACTCTTAAAAACTCTTTGCGATCATCTCCTACCCCCCTAAAAGAAACAAGGTTACGTCCTCGTAACCAAACATACCTGATCAAAAAGGAAAGGGTAGCGCTCTCTCATGATCTCCTGTGCCTCCCATGTAGCTTCCTCTGTCTCGTGGTTAGACCAAAGGATCTTAAGCAACACTATCTCACCCCTCCTAGTCTTCCTAACCTTTCGGTCAAGGATCTGCTTAGGTACCTTAAGATATGATAAAGACTCATCTAGTTCTATGCTCTCTGCCTCTAACACATGTGACGGGTCACTCACATACTTCCGCAGCTGCGATACATGAAACACATTATGCACTCTCTCTAAAGCAGCAGGTAAAGCCATACGGTAAGCAACCTCCCCAACTCGCTCTAAGATCTCATAAGGACCGATGAACTTCTGACTCAGCTTGCCTTTCTTCCCAAATCTCATAACACCACGCATAGGAGACACTTTCAGAAGAACCTTATCCCCAACCTGAATCTCTATATCCCGGCGATGGAGATCTGCATAACTCTTTTGTCGATCCGGAGCTGCTCTCATGCGTTCCCTGATCATCTTAATCTGTTCCACCATCTCATGTACCATCTTTGGTCCTAGAACCACTGCCTCAGCACTGTCGTCCCAACAAATCGGACTCCTGCATATCCTTCCATATAACGCCTCAAACGGTGCCATGCCTATACTAGTGTGGTAGCTGTTGTTGTAAGAAAACTCTATCAAATCCAACCTCTGTTCTCAGCTACCACCAAAGTCCATTACACAAGCTCGTAACATATCCTCAAGAGTTTTGATTGTTCTCTCAGTCTGACCGTCTGTCGCAGGATGAAAAGCTGTACTCATCTTCAAAGTTGTACCCAAAGATTCCTGCAACTCTTTCCAGAACCGTGATATAAACCTGGCATCTCTGTCAGACACTATGTCCTTAGGGACTCCATGTAACTTAAGCACACTCTTTCGATAAGCCATAGCCAATTGTCCTTTAGTCCATGTATCTTTCATTGGAACAAAGTGAGCTGACTTGGTAAGTCGATCCACTATCACCCATATCATGTTATTACCCTGTTGACTCTTCGGTAAACCCACGATAAAATCCATAGAAATGGATTCCCACTTCCACTCAGGTACCTCCAAAGACTGAATCTTACCTTGTGGTCGTCGCTGTTCCCCTTTAACTCTCTGGCATGTCAAACAACGGGCCACAAACTCAACTGTTTCCTTCTTCATCCCAGGCCACCAAAACGTGTTCTTCAAATCCTTGTATAGCTTGTCTCCGCCTGGATGTACTGAATATGGTGTACAATGTGCCTCTGTCATGATTGTCTTTTTCAGCTCCTCATCATTAGGGACACACCACCTACCATCAAACCTCAAACTACCATCTGTGTGAATAGAAAATCGGGACACTGTCCCTTTCTCTACTCCAGCTCGCCACTCAACCATCTTAGGATCTAAAGCTTGTTTACCTCGAATATCATCATAAAGATCAGGCTGCACTGTCAAATCTCCCACAACATCTCCTCTCTGAATCATATGTATCCCAAACTTCCCCACCTCATCTCTCAACCTCATCAAAGATAGAGTTTGTACACAGGAGTGTACACTCTTCCTACTCAAAGCATCTGCAACGACATTGGCTTTCCCTTCATGGTAGATAATATCCATGTCATAATCGCCAATCAGCTCCATCCACCTCCTCTGTCTCATGTTCAACTCCTTTTGAGTGAAGATGTACTTGAGACTCTTGTGATCAGAAAATACCTTAAAGGTCGCCCGATAAAGGTAACGTCTCCAAATCTTGAGAGCAAACACCACCGCACCCAACTCTAGATCATGTGTAGGGTAGTTCTCCTCGTACGGCTTCAATTGCCTAGAAGCATAGGCAATCACCTTACCGTTCTGCATCAATACACATCCCAACCCATTCTTTGAGGCATCTGTATAAACCTCAAAGTTCTCGGTCCCTTCAGGCAATGCTAAGATAGGAGCTGTGGTCAAACGCTCCTTTAATGTTTGGAACGCCTTTTAACAACTCTCATCCTAACGAAACCTGTTCTCTTTCCTCATAAACGCTGTCATAGGTCTAGCTATCTTGGAGAAATCTTTCACGAACCGTCTGTAGTATCCAGCTAAACCCAAGAAACACCTAATCTCAGCGACATTCTTTGGTGCTTCCCACTTTGTCACTGCCTCAATCTTTGCCGGATCCACAGCTACTCCCTCCTTAGAGATCACATGCCCCAGAAAAGCAACTTTCTCCAACCAAAACTCACACTTGGACAGTTTAGCATACAACTCATGGTCCCTCAACGTCTGCAACACGATCCTCAGATGCCCCTCATGCTCCTCCTTAGTCTTAGAGTAGACTAAGATGTCATCGATGAACATCACCATGAACTTGTCCAAAAACTGTCTGAAAATTCTGTTCATCAAATCCATAAACACGGCCGGTGCATTAGATAACCCAAACGGCATCACCGCATACTCATAGTGACCATACCTCGACGTGAAAGCTGTCTTTGGTATGTCCACCTCTCTAATCTTCACCTGATGGTACCCCGACCTCAAATCAATCTTGGAAAAGACTGATGCACCGCTCAACTGATCAAACAGGTCATATATCCTTGGCACAAGATACTTGTTCTTCATCGTCACTCGGTTCAGCTCTCTGTAATCTATGCATAACATCAAACTCCCATCCTTCTTCTTCACGAAAAGAACTGGTGCTCCCCACGGCGATACACTAGGTCTAATGTATCCCTTCTCTATCAGATCATCTAACTGCTTCCTGAGCTCCTCCATCTCTTTAGGACCCATCCGGTACGGTGCCTTAGAGATTGGCCCCGTCCCCGGTTTCAACTCAACGGTGAAATCTATCTCCCTCTTCGGTGGCAACCCCGAAATCTCGTCAGGAAAAACATCGGCAAACTCTCCCACCACTGGTATCTCGTCAACTGTCGGACTCTCTATCCGGTCATCTCTCACATGGCACAAGATCAAGGGACATCCCTTCCTCAGATAAGACTTCAACGTGATAGCTGCAATCAACTTAACTTTGGGTTTGACTAAAAACCCACGATAAGACACACTAACACCCTTAGGCCCTCTCAAAGACACTTTCTTTTGATGACAGTCTATCTTAGCTGTATACTTTCCCAGCCAATCCATCCCGACTATCATCTCAAAACCGTTAAAAGGAAACTCTAGCAAGTCTACAGGTAAATCAACTTCCCAACTATCATAGACACTGTTGGGGTTGGTGTCCTTAACAGTTAGTGCAAGGACTTATAAACCTCTAAAAGGATCAAAGGGCATACTTTGGTATTATTATCAGTTGATCCACGTTTATCAATAACGGTTGGCTTGCTAGATAAGTTTGACGTTATTGTCATACAGATGGCGGTGATCAACTGGTCCCTAAAAGTCACACCTATAGGATACGTTCGAGAGATGTGACGGTATGAAAATACTGTCATGTAGATGCCAAAATTGACTAACCAGTTAGTCCGAGTTATTTGACTAAGTAATTAGTCAAATACGTGATGTTGAGATATTATATTTAATACGGATTAAATATCATGGGCTAAGGCGAATTAACCAGTTAATTCGTGAAATTAAATATACGTGATTTATATTTAATTAAATGTATATTAAAATAATTATACAATACTGTTTTGTTGGACACGTATTAATAATTCAGCTAACCCGTATTATTAGCTGATGCCTTAATTTCCGATAACCGATAACAGTTTATAATACAAACCCGTCATATACATTTTAGTAATTAACGAACCGGACCTCGAGTTAAAACCAAGAGGAAGTGGAAGCCCACTTCCCTGTGTGGGTCACGGTTCTCGGCCGAATAGGAGAACAAAAGGAGACCTCCTCCTTCTGTTAAACCTAATCATCATTTGAGAGAAAATTAGGGTTTCGAAAGAGCGTTCTTCTCTGTAGAAACTGAGATCTCACATCTCGACAAAACTCACAACAGTTCTCCCTATATTGCAAGGCAATCGGAGAACACTGTTCTAGCACAAGGGCATATCTCGGACCAAGTCTTGGGTGCAACGATTAGGAGGGAATCGCTTAGATTTCGATCTTTACGCCGCAATTAAAAGGACCCGAGGTTGATTTCTATACACTTATCGTTTCTATTGTTTTATCGCTTTATGACTATAAATTGCATGTAAATTTTACGTTATAGTCCTGCAATTTAAGGGGTAGTATACGGATATTAACCCACAAGTGGTATCAGAGCGAGGCCACGTGAATTTTTCATGTGTTTTTCATAAAACGATCTTGAAACGATTTTGTTTTGGCTAAAAATTTGTCTCGTGACCTATTTTTCACTCGTGATTTTTTTAAATTTGCTGCGTTTTTTATGGTTGCTTTGGGAACCGTGTCTTGTTTACACGGTTGCTCTCGATGTTTTTGTGCTTAAAAACCCGTGCCCAAAGATATACACGGCAGAATTTGCTTGAAACCGTGTCATGTATTACACGGCAATTTCATCTTTTTCGTTTTGTTTTGTTGAAACCGTGTCATGTATTACACGGTTTTATCATCTTTCTCGATTTGGTTTTATGCATATTGTTGTTTTATACAGAGATTATAACAATATGTCATGTTTTATCAATTATCAAATTTGTTTTGATGCGTTTTGATCGAAATTTCAATTGATTTTGTCTCGAAAATCAGTTTTCACGAGGGTTTTGGTTTTTCCAGAGGTTTTCAGCCACTTTTGCATTCGATCGAGCGTATTTCTACTCGATCGAGTCTTTGTTTTTGTCTTGTTTTTGATCGATCGAGTCCTGTTGTACTCGATCGACCCTGTCTCAAAACCTTTTGCTCGATCGAGTCCTTCTTTGTACTCGATCGACCTGTTTTAAAACCCCTCTTGCTCGATCGAGTTGTCCTCGTACTCGATCGAGTAGTGTTGCTGATATAGGTACTCGATCGACCACCAGTTTAGTCGATCGAGCACCTCCTGATTAGCATTCCTCTCGATCAACTTGCGATTCGATCGATCGAGCTCCCTGTCCCTCGATCGAGCACTTATGTCCCTGGATCGAGGGATTTTCTTTTTGACTTTGAAAATTTGTTTCTTTTTGATTTAAATTTTCCTTTGGCTTTAATATGTACTTTATCCGGATATAGTACACTCGCTTAATAGTGAATCGGTTCACTCACGTACCATATAGTTGTTTTAAAGTGTCTTTAAAATGACGGATTATAATAGATTAAAATTAAATGATAGAAGCGGTTTTATCACACGAATTTTAATCATTAAAAGGTGTTTTGGATAAATTTAACATAATTACAGAATTATGTCACGAATGAATTTGTTTTAGTTGATGCATTTTTATTTATCGTTTTGTTGAATGCCGTGAATGCCTTTTTATTACGTATTTAATTTTACAAGCGATTGTAACTTAGTGTGGCCTTAGTAGAACGTGTTACCGTAATGATGGAACACGGTCTTGGTTGTATTTTGAGATCTTGTATCTCCGTTTTGGATTTTTCACTTGTAATTACAGTTTTAATTAGAATGTAAATAGGTTTATATTTGTAATTTTAATTGTAATTTTTGAGAAGACCAAAGATGGAGACCGGATGCTCACTCCCGCTACTTGGATCAAGATGGAACATCAAGACAAGCTTTTCGGGTCCAACGGTGGATTCCAAAGTTGTATTATGTTCTTTTACTAGGATAGGCCACACTAGGACTTTTTATTTACGTTTTTGCATTCATTTATTTATTTTTCGCAACGATAATATGCATCATATTCCGCCTAAAAACCAAACCACCTAATTTATTGCATGAAAACTGACACATATAGAGGTCACGAGTTAGTTTTCATTGACATTCTCATGTCACACGTTTTAAGCCATCATCTAAATTAATTCATTCACGACAGACGCTAGTTATTCGTTCACTTAAAAATGAATTATAATTTAGTTGATGGGATCTTCCTCGTATAAACAAAAATTGAGAACGGTCTTTATAGGTCAAACTCCAATGAGTCCCTTCTTCGTCGGTAGGCATACTATGACCCCTTCTACGTCGGGTAAGTTGGAACCGATTGACCTATTTTATCTCAACACTATGGTCACTCGTACGATCCTGTGATCATAGTGGACTATAGATAGGATTTACGGAAATCTATCGACCAAGAGTTCTTCCGGAAGAATTAGCTAAACAGTTGGCTTATCAATTTACAGAAATTGAGTCTTGGGATCACTTGTATCATTCTTGAGGGAGATCAATTATGCAAGTGCAAGAGTCTACATGTTTAAAATGAATTTTAAAATAGACTTAAATCACCTCGATGAGTTGCTTATTTCGTTTTGTTTTTCTTTCTTTTTCAAAGTGTAGATCACGTTTTAAATCGCTTAACATCAAATGGCTGGTTCAAGTGATAACCCAATGCCAAGTGCCACATTGGACCGTGAGTCCTGGCTTAGGATCTTCATGAATCCGATGAATCAGTCTACTCGATCGAAGAATGATGGATCCACTTCGCTGGATCGGGAGGCAAGATTACGGAATCTTGCCGCTGGCGACGGAAAGCTCAAATATCTACTTGAGCCCATGCCGCCACACCCAGTTCCCACGGCGGGAGCTAACGAGATCGCTACTTATAACGATTTCGTCATGGAAGCGGGTGCGATTAAAAACGTGCTCATTTTTGCAATGGAACCCAATTTGCATAAACGCTTCATAGCCCAAGGTGCAAACAAGATTTTCACCACGCTCACTAAGGAATTCTCGAAAGCACCGAGAATCGTGACCTATGAGCATACCACTCGCTTCTTTGATGCGAGACTCCAGAAGGGCCAACCGGTTAGCCCACACATTCTCAGCATGATTGAGAATGTCGAAAAACTGGAGACCTTTAACTGTAACATCAGCGAGAATATTGTTATCGACCGTATTCTTCATTCACTCCACGATGGTTATTCGCAATTCAGAGCGAATTACTATATGAATGATTTGAAGAAAACTCCCCATGAATGGCACTCCCTCCTCGTACATGCACCGAGAAGGACATGAAGTGCGGCGGGAGTTCGAAACAGGATGTCCTCGTTGTGTCAAACAAAGGGAAAGGTAAGGGCAAAGCTCCGGCAAACCTAACAAAGAGGTAAGGCGAAGTTCAAGAAGTCGGGTTCAGGGAAGAGTGGTCCTGGTGAGTCGAGTAACTCATCAGGCATGACAAAGAGCAAGAGTGATAACATGGAATGCCATCATTGCCACAAGAATGGGCATTGGAGACGCACATGTCCTGTTTATCATGAGGACTTAAAGGCAGGTCGTGTTAAACCTGTTGGTATGTCTTCTCTCTCTTCTACTTTTATTCATATGATTGAGATTAACCACGCAAGTTACGGAACTTGGGTACTTGATACTTGTTGTGGTTCTCATCTGTGTAATCATGTGCGGGGGCTCAAACATCGAACCCCTCGTAAAGGGTGAGGTGGACTGCGTGTTGGGAATGGAGCAAGAGTATTTGCCATCTCCAAGGGGACATATGTGATCCAGCTTCTTAGCGGATTTGAGTTATCATCATATGATTGCTATTATGTACCCAGTCTTTCTAAAAACATTATTTCTGTTTCTGCGCTTGATAAACTTGGTTTTTCATTTGTAATAGAAAACAATGCTTGCATTTTCTCATTACACGATATGATTTACGGCAAGGCAGTTTCCATGAATGGAATTTATGTTTTAGATCAGACCAATGAAATATTACACGTAATGAATAAAAAGTTAAAGGTTGGTGACAAAGATCAAACGTATCTATGGCACTGCCGTATGGGACACATTAATGAGAAACGCGTAAAACAGCTCATCAAACATGGAGCTATCTCGGCCTTTGATTTTCAATCATTTGGCACGTGTGAATCATGTCTCATCGGTAAGATGACTCGGATTTCCTTCAAAGGTGTTGGAATGCGCGCTGCTGACCTATTAGGGCTCATACACACGGATGTATGTGGTCCTATGTCAATCACCGCACGAGAAGGCTATAGGTATTTCATCACTTTCACGGACGATTTGAGTAGATATGGCTATGTCTACTTAATGAAACACAAAAGTGAATCCTTTGAGAAATTCAAGGAATACCAAAATAGGGTGCAGAACCTATTGGGTAGAAAGATAATAACACTGCGTTCGGATCGTGGTGGCGAGTATCTTTCTCACGAGTTTGATCAACACCTAAAGGACTGTGGGATTGCCCTACAGTTGACTCCACCTGGAACACCTCAGCTGAACGGTGTATCCGAACGGAGAAATCGAACACTACTTGATATGGTTCGATCCATGATGAGTCACACGGTTTTACCTGATTCATTATGGGGTTATGCTCTTATGTCAGCCGCTCTAATACTTAACCGAAGTCCGTCTAAAGCTGTTGACAAGACTCCATATGAACTATGGAAGGGAACGGTCCCCAACTTATCCTTTATACGGGTTTGGGGCTGCGAGGCTTATGTCAAGTGGAGACACGAAGATAAGCTCGGCCCGCGATCGGTCAAGACATACTTTATAGGTTATCCTAAAGGATCACGTGGTCATTACTTTTATTCGCCAACCGAACAACGCGTTTTTTGTTGCGGCTAGTGCGACATTCTTAGAGAAGGAATTTCTCGAGAATGCAAAGAGTGATAGAACCTTCGACCTGTCGGAGATTCCAGAACCAAATACCGAGCAACCATTGGAGGAACCAATTCCTTCAATCCCGGCTGCGGTGAATATTCCTGAGGAACCTAGGAGGTCGGGAAGAGTCTCTATTCCTCCGGACAGATACATCGGTATGGTCGAGGAACATGACATAGATGACGTTCTACTCTTAACGAGTAGTGAACCCGCAACCTATAAAGGTGCCATGACCAGTTCTGACTCAAAGCTATGGCTTGAGGCCATGCAATCCGAGATGGACTCCATGTATGAGAACAACGTGTGGGATCTTGTTGACTTACCTGCTAAGGTTCGTCCCCTTCAATGCAAATGGCTTTACAAGATAAAGCATTTCGTGGAAGGTCAACAAGATATCTATAAAGCACGACTAGTTGCAAAAGGTTTCACCCAAGTGCCAGGTTTGCACTACGATGAGATTTTTGCACCCGTAGTTATCTTTGCGTTCCATTCGGATTATCTTAGCGATCGCCGCTTTTCATGACTATGAAATTTGGCAAATGGATGTGAAAACCGCCTTCTTAAACGGCTTTTTGGAGGAAGAGTTGTACATGGTACAACCCGAAGGTTTCACCGATCCTAAAAATCCTAAGAAAGTGTGCAAGCTTAAGCGTTCCATTTATGGACTTAAGCAAGCATCAAGGAGTTGGAATCATCGCTTCGACCAAGTGATAAAAGAAAATGGATTTACTCGATCTGTCGAGGAACCATGTCTATATATCAAGTCGAGTGGGAGCAAGATTGTCTTCCTAATATTGTATGTTGACGACATACTCCCGATTGGGAATGACATACCTCTCTTAACTTCGGTGAAAGTATGGTTGAAAAACCATTTCCGGATGAAAGATCCGGGAGAGGCACGAGAGAATTCTTGGCATCCGTATCTATCGAGATAGATCACGACGGATGTTATCTCTCGATCAGAGTCTTGCATAGACAAAGTCCTAGAGAGATTCAAAGCATGACTAACTCCAAGAAGGGGTTCCTTCCCATGTCCCCAGGGGTGCATTTGAGCAAGTCTCGGGCACCGAGACACCGGAAGAGAAAGAGCGCATGACACGGATTCCTTATGCTTCGGCAATAGGATCAATCATGTATGCCATGATATGCACACGTCCGGACGTGGCATATGCATTGAGTATGACAAGTCGATTCCAACAAAGAACCAGGTGAACCACATTGGTTGGTGTCAAGAACATTCTTAAGTACCTCCGGAGGACTAAAGATTGGGTATTGACTTATGGAGGCTCTCAAAAGCTATGCGCAACCGGTTACGCAGATGCTAGCTTCCAAACGGATCGTGATGACTCGAAATCTCAGTCAGGATTCGTTTTTACTCTTAATGGCGCTGATCACCTGGAAGAGTTCGAAACAAAATTAAAGCAGATTCTACGATCGAGTCCGAGTACTATGCCGCGTCGAAGCAACAAAGGAAGCGATATGGATGCGTCAATTCTTACATGGACTATCTGTAGTGCCTAGTTCGAATGACCCGATCACCATCTATTGCGACAATAGTGGTGCCATCTTCCAAGCTAAGGAGCCTAAGTCTAGCAACAAGTCTAGACATGTACAACGGAAAGCTCATCTAATCCGGGATTACGTGGAGCAAAAGATAGTAGTGATAGAAAAGATTGCTACAGAGATGATAACATAGAGATCCTCTCACTAAAGCATTACGACAAGATAAGCATGAAGGGCACGTAAATTCCATGGGAATCAAACGTGTTCATGAGTTGTAGTACTCTTTTATGGATCAGATTCATTCTCCTTTGTACTCTATACGACATCATCGTTTTGATATTATATATATATATTTTGTTTTTCATGTGGAATTGTACGACAATTTTGAACACCACAAAGTGAACGAACAAACATCATATCTTGTTAGTCCTTAATTGCCCACATGAGCTGATAACTCGGCAATTATTCTCGTGACGTTGGTTGATGGTGGGTTCAACGAGCCATAAGTCAACAAGGTTGACCGACCAATCACGAGAGGCGATTTATACGGATATTTCGTAGGACACAATTGTGACATCGACGTGGAGTCCTAAATGTTTTATAACATTCGTTGCCCGGTCGTGGATAGGACCTCCATGGTGATCCTAAGAGTCGATTCTTTGACTATCGATTGTCTCTTGAGACTACGGCAGATTTTGGGTGACTTTGGTTTCTTTCTCACGGTCATCCGTAAAAGGGGGCCAAGTAGATTTTTTTCGGGTCATTTCATGTCGTGCTTAGATCGGAAGGAGTCGAGTTGAAGGAAATATTCAGCCTTTATCGGGTACTCGATATTTCTCAGGGCCACTCGAGGAGTCAGAATCGAAATGCATGGCCATGCTCGGATACGGATTCGTTTTATCGGTTAAGTTACTCTCTAGTCGGGGAAACCACTCTAGATACAGATCGATTGTAAAATACGACCTTTGTGGATCCAGATCTGCAAATTGTTTTACATTGAGTGGGAGAGATTTTAAATGGATATGAGAATCGGTTATCGCACCTACACTTGTTCGGACAAGTGGGAGTTTGTTGGAGCTTGTGTCCTCCAGTTAGTGCGGATAACGTCATTGCACATACACTTGTACGGACAAGTGGGAGCTTGTTGGGGTTGGTGTCCTTAACAGTTAGTGCAAGGACTTATAAACCTCTAAAAGGATCAAAGGGCATACTTTGGTATTATTATCAGTTGATCCACGTTTATCAATAACGGTTGGCTTGCTAGATAAGTTTGACGTTATTGTCATACAGATGGCGGTGATCAACTGGTCCCTAAAAGTCACACCTATAGGATACGTTCGAGAGATGTGACGGTATGAAAATACTTTCATGTAGATGCCAAAATTGACTAACCAGTTAGTCCGAGTTATTTGACTAAGTAATTAGTCAAATACGTGATGTTGAGATATTATATTTAATACGGATTAAATATCATGGGCTAAGGCGAATTAACTGATTAATTCGTGAAATTAAATATACGTGATTTATATTTAATTAAATGTATATTAAAATAATTATACAATACTGTTTTGTTGGACACGTATTAATAATTCAGCTAACCCGTATTATTAGCTGATGCCTTAATTTCCGATAACCGATAACAGTTTATAATACAAACCCGTCATATACATTTTAGTAATTAACGAACCGGACCTCGAGTTAAAACCAAGAGGAAGTGGAAGCCCACTTCCCTGTGTGGGTCACGGTTCTCGGCCGAATAGGAGAACAAAAGGAGACCTCCTCCTTCTGTTAAACCTAATCATCATTTGAGAGAAAATTAGGGTTTCGAAAGAGCGTTCTTCTCTGTAGAAACTGAGATCTCACATCTCGACAAAACTCACAACAGTTCTCCCTATATTGCAAGGCAATCGGAGAACACTGTTCTAGCACAAGGGCATATCTCGGACCAAGTCTTGGGTGCAACGATTAGGAGGGAATCGCTTAGATTTTCGATCTTTACGCCGCAATTAAAAGGACCCGAGGTTGATTTCTATACACTTATCGTTTCTATTGTTTTATCGCTTTATGACTATAAATTGCATGTAAATTTTACGTTATAGTCCTGCAATTTAAGGGGTAGTATACGGATATTAACCCACAGACACATCTCTAAACAACCTCCCACAAGATACAGACTCTCCCGAAGGTATGAAAACTTTCTCACTCACAGACTCATATACTCTCAAACCCAACTTTTTAACATGACTCGATGATACAAACGACTGGGAAGCCCCAGAATCAAACAAAACAAAGGTATGAATACCGTTAACAAGAAAGGTACCAGTGATAACATGTGCATCCTCCTCAGCTGCTTTCTTGTCCATCATAAACAGCTTTCCACTGGTCTTCTGTCCACCTCCCTGGACAGTACTGGCTGATGTGGCCGGCTTAGCACCCGACCCCTGATTGTTGTTGTTGTTCGTAGCTGGTTTCTGATAAGAATTACCGCCGTTGCGTTTACCTCCACTCTGGTAGCTCTGGCTCCCCCGGTTGGACCATGACCCACTTGGTCTGTTGCTCGCATAACTCTGTTCCGGTCCCTGAGAATAACTTCCCCGACCCGCCCCCCCGAAAAGCTCCAGGCACACTCGTGCACTCATGTCTCTTGTGGCCGACACCGCCACAGCCAAAGCAAGTCATACCCCAACTGTTACTGCTACCCCCACGGCCACGCCCGAAGGAAGCCCCAGCACTAAACCCTGACCCAGCAGAAAACCCCTTAGCTTGATTGTGGTTGCCTTTCTTATGACTAGATTGGCCACCACCATCACTTTCAGCCTTTCTTTTCTCAACACCAGACCTCTCCTGAGCCATCTCCACTAACCTCTCAGCCCTCTCAGCTCTCTCATAAGCGTCCTTAACATCAGTAAGGACCCCTACAGGTAGCTTATCCATGATCCTAGGGGTCAACCCCTCTCAAACCTCGGCGCGATTCTCATCACTCAATCCCATGTGCTCAAAGATACCTAGACTTCTCATTAAACCGCATATAGTACTCAGCCACGGACATGTCGATGTCATCTTGAACCCATCGAACTCCTCCCTCGCCTTGCTTCTCACATGCTCGCACAAACTCTTTTCTCATAGCCCTACGGAACTCATCCCAAGGTATAGCAGGTAAGCCTTGGTTAGCATACATCTCTCTGGCACTCACTTTCACCTTATCCCACCACTCACCACTGCCTCTCTCGGATAGAACGCAGCTTGCTCTACTCTCATCTCATCGGACAATGAACCAGGTCCAAGATATTCTCCATCTCACGATGCCGTTGTCAAGAAGGTTTGGTTCCCCGGTCCCTTTGTACTCCTTTGGGTTGAACCTAGCTATGTAAAGGCTGATCTTAGAGTGATCAACCTCCTTATCCTTATTCACTTTCTTTAAGGCCTCCGTAAGAGCATCCTGGTGCTCCAACATCTTAACAATATCATCCGTATTCATGGACTCAGCTCTCGCATAGTAAGCGTTTCTCTTAGGCGGCATCTTGAAGCTATATATAAGAAAGGGTAGACATAAACACATGTACTAATCCTCAAAACACGAAAACAGGCTACCCAGGTGCTACTCGATCGAGTATCCCAACCTACTCGATCGAGTAAGAGGCTACTCGATCGAGTGCCTCCCATACTCGATCGAGTAACTCGACTTCAGAACACAAACAGACCTTCTGACTTCTAACATACTCGACCGAGTAGACAGGCTACTCGATCGAGTGACCCCCTACTCGATCGAGTACCCCTAGTTACTCGATCGAGTACCCTAAAACTCGATTCTGGTCGTAAAAACGTCAAAAACCTACCCGATCAAGTCAGTCCCACTCGATCGAGTCATGCTAACTCGAATATGCTACCCGCATGCTATGACATATTCCAACATGTAAAACAACTTATAAACACGATATTACTTTTCATTATGCATACTATGCTACTCAACTGCCCATGCGATTAACAAACAATTATATCATGTTATTAAGGCCACATAGTAATCACTCAACATGTTTCTCATTCCAACACAGTTCTATATATATATATATTTCTCTTCAATTTCTTTCATATTCTCAACTTCTACTTCAAACATCCAACATTTACAACACACCTCATCACATCCACACACGAGCGAACAACAACACATACGACTTAACAGATATTCCCCCCCAGGTGTCCGGTTCAAAATTGTAGGGCGAGTTCGCGACTTTAGGACGTCTCCCAAGCCTTTGCATTTGCTCCTACAACCTTTACCCCGGGTTCATTTTAATTGACTCCCTATATTCATTGGGTTCATTGGTTACAGGTTTCAGGATCGTCGCTCTGATACCATTTTGTAACACCCCCATACTCCAAGTGCCTTACCAGGACCACTCAGGTATAAGGACGTTACCATCTCGGTTACCCGAGGCAATGATAATCAAATAAACAATAACGAAACGATATTTAAATAGTAATACTTTAGCGAAAGGGTACAATCCAAAAACCAAACCAAATACTAATACATGTTCTCAAAACGGTGCATCTCTTGAACTAATCGAAATGTATATGAAAACTGCTAAACTACAGCGGAAGACTTCTATCATCTGATCGTGGCAATCCCAGCTATCCCAGTACTCATGTCATACCTGCTCAATATATGCTCACCATCCCCGAATGGATTCACCGCAGGTTTTCAAAACATTCACCGGGGTCAGTACTATTTACATAAGAGGTATAATCAACAATACAGTAACCAACACAACTCAAACAATCATATATGATCAAGCACTCCACTCCATCTCCGTCTCCGATCGTCCACCTTTGGACCAGCCACCGATGGGGGACCGCAGCCGTTCCCACCTAAGCCCCGCTCATCATACCGAGCGATAACCCTGTCCCATTAATGTGCACATCCCCTTCCGTGGCGGGTTCCACGAAGGGCGAAACTAGGGCGTGAAGCCACTCCCGCAAGTGACTCCACTCAGCCGAGAACGCATCTCGAGAACCACAGACAAACAATCACAATCACAATCACTACATCGTCTGAATCAACCAATTATACTAATTACAAGACAACACCACACCACATGTAAGTAACACGAGTAGGGAAAACCCTACCCGGAAAGCACAATTGTCGACGATCTCACAAACCAAGTCAAAAAGCTTCCTCTACGAATCCTCCTCCTAATTATACAAGCACATAACTACTACTATGCACATAACACAACAAAATCCCCAATTCCCCATATTAGGGTTTAACTAACTTTGACGAAATACAATAAAAACGGTATAAAGGTCTTACCCTCGACGCAAGGATTGCAACGGTGTAAAGACAAGTGAAATCCGACCTTCCGAGCTCCGGAATTTGTTAACAATGCGATTAAGGTGATGAACGTAGTTTGCTTTCTCTTCTCACAGTGATTTAGGTTTTAGAAAAGTAATTAGAATGAATGACGAAAAGATTATATACCTTAATCGCATAATTAACAAAGCCCGAGAAAACAACCTCCGTAAACCGGCTACTCGATCGAGTAGCCCAGGTACTCGATCGAGTACCCCCCCTACTCGATCGAGTATCTCAGTTACTCGATCGAGTACCCAACAGGTCAGAAACTATTTTATTTCGCAAAACTCCCTTACTCGACAGAGTAAGGCCTACTCGATAGAGTACCCCAAGACTCATAAATACGGAGTATTACAATTAAGTCAAGTGAATTTATTTTTGATGACGAGGTACGAACTCGGGCCAAGGGGATTTATTAATTAATAGTTAATCAATTAATTTTATACAATGTGTGTGTATGTTTTGAGGCGGAGGTAATTAGCTATTTAATTTTACAAGAGATTATAAAATTAGCTAATAAATGTCCATAAGACATATTTTATAATGATAAAATGGTGTAATATTTATTTAATAGTTAAGTAATTATTAGTTATTAATTTGTATTATTAAAGTGTTAAATAATCAAATTAATATTTAATTATATAAGATAAAAAAATATAAGACTTATAAGCATTTGTGGGACAAATGTCGAAAATCGAAATGGACCTAAATTGACAAGTGGACTTATTTTAGGAAGGTTTTTTTTCCACCCTACATCTGTCAATTTAGTTGACAAATTCTACTTAGATTGTCCCCTTAATTTGCCTGTAAATACCAATCATACGCCACATAGAAAAATGTTGAAAATTTTAGACACAAAAATTGACCAAAACAAGCTCTTTGGCCGGCCAATTATATGGAGAAAATTCTCTTATTTTTCTTCATCCTTTCTAATCAAAAATTGATCAAATTGCTGATCATTTAACCAAATAAATTCACATAAATAATAATTTACATCAATTATTATTATAGTAATAATATTTGTTGTAATATACAAGATTTAATATTACTATTATCTAGTTAATAATACTAGTATTATTTGGGATAATCTT